>NC_052950.1:31776644-32074144 GCF_013358895.1 Oreochromis aureus | reverse complement strand
TGCTAGTAATTGACATTTTTTAGATTTAGACATAAACCAGATGCCTCAGAGAAATCACTAATAACCAGGGGCGGATCTAGAGAAATTTTCTTGGGGTGGCATGAGGGTGGCAAAGAAATCAAATGGGGTGGCAAAATCAAAGCCTTTTTTTTCCAAACACATATGCAGGTGGTTACATATGGTTATAATGATTCAAATGCAGTAAGTACACACGTTTTTCATATAAATATAGTCTCTAACTTAATTATTGTCTGTAGCCCACATAATTAAACACTTTAGTTACATAAAACACGTTTCTATTTTATGTACTGTATAGCCTGTATAATAAATATGTAGCCCAATCAGTATAGAATCCAGAAAATTACACAACAACGTGCGGTTTATTTACAAACACAAGTCAAACTTAAGTTTCACACTGTTTTTTGTTAGAAAACAATCACATTGTTACATGCTTAAATTACACAAAATGTCAGAAATCTGCACGGTCATAAATGAAAATTTAAACCTAATTTTTCATGATTTGTTGGATTAACCTTCTGAGGTCCGAAATACAACCGGCCATTTTTGACTCCTTTTGAGTTTATGTTTGTATTTCACCCTCAGATTGTTTCATTTCATTATTTTCCCCTTGCCTTGTTTGGTATCACCCTGGGGCGCCTCTGTCAGTGCGCCCCAGGGTGGCTGTGGCTACAATGTAGCTTGCCATCACCAGTGTGTGAACGTGTGTGTGAACGTGTGTGTGAATGGGTGAATGACTGGTTGTGTAAAGCACTTTGGGGTCCTTAGTGACTAGTAAAGCGCTATACAAATACAGGTCATTTACCATTTTCAGCGCAACTGAATTTAGTTTTTTTTTTTTTTTTTTTTTTTTGCGCTGACATACTGCATTAGTATTACTGATCTGAAATCACAAAAAGAACTTTAAATCCTAGTAATATTTTTTTACTGTAAAAAAGCCACAGACATGTTGAGTCAATTTTTATAACTTGAAATGCAAATATAAAATGTACATTTTGTAAACCTATACTGTCACGGGCTGCGATGGCACGCCGAGGTCTTCCGGTGACAATGCGCGCTTCTCCCGCTCGCTGAGCTCCTCCGCTGGCGGCGCCGGTCCCTCCGGCTCTTTGAGCTCCTCCGCTGGCGGCGCCGGTCCCTCCGGCTCTTTGAGCTCCTCCGTTGGCGGCGCGGGCTGCGGCGCGGGCTCCTCCCGCTCGCCAAGCTCCTCCGCAGGTGGCGCGGGCTGCAGCACGGGCTCCTCCCGCTCACCGAGCTCCTCTGCAGGCGGCGCGGGCTGTGGCGCGGGCTCCTCCGGCTGCGCTGCAGCTACAGATGGTTGATCCGAAGGTGAAGATGGTGATACGGCAGCTGCAGGTGGTGGAGATGATGGTAGAGTAGGTGATGTGGATGGTGAAGCTGAGAGTGCTGCGGTCGCTGCAGTGTGATGGGACGCTGGTGGAGAAGCAGCTGCAGAGGGCGGAGGTGATGATGCTGTGGCAGCTACTTGCGGTAGACTGGACCGTGATGCAGGAACAACAGGCGGGTGAACTGACGGCAGAGTAGGTCCAGCAGGTGTATCGACCTCCAACTGAGGATGAAGATGAGAGGCTGACTGGACTAAAGAGTGACTTACTAGCTGGGCAGCAGGCTGTGCTACTAGCTGGGCAGCAGGCTGTGCTACGGCTACCGGCTGTGCTACAAGGTTAGCACTCACACAGCCCATGGTTGGGTATACAGATGATGTATACCCAAGGGGAGTGATGATGAACTGTCCATATGACTCACCGCAGCCGACTGATGAAAAGTCCGGGAATCCAGCTGCGGTGAGGAGCGCCCGCGGCGCGAGCGTCGCTTCTTTGACGATGCCAGGGCCGGCGTGTCAGGCTGAGGTTCCACCAGCTGGTCGGGCTGAAAAGCAGCCTGTTTAGGAGAATAGAGGTGGAGAGTGTTAAGCAAAAAATCCGCCACGATCGGGTAGAGAGAGTCTATAACCCAGGGGAAGCAAAGAAGCATCTCCTGCAATCGCTTCTCCACAGCGCGATGAAACTCCTCTCTGGGTGTATTTATCCATAGGTCACACAGCTTATTAACTTTGCCAGTTACCTCCCTCTTGAGCTTCTCCATTGAGTCCGCTGGGTCCATAATGGCTGGATCCTTCTGTCACGGGCTGCGATGGCAGACCGTGGAGTGGCAGTGAAAGTAAGGCCCAAACGCGAGACTCTTAGTGAAGGACAGTGGATTTATTTACAGGGGGTGGAAAACACACAACTATACACAAAATCCCGGCACTGTGGTCCCGTGGCGATTCTCCCTGAATCCCACACAGTGCAGATGTTTGTGAACGGTGAAAAGTGGCGACTCCAAAAACTCCCACACCGTGACTTCCAAAAACACACTCCGCTCCAGATTCCTGGTAACACAAACACATTCAGGTTAGCAGGGAATCTACGTTCTTGAAGGTTTATATCAAGTCTACGGCTGTACTGACGAGTTCTTACTCAAGGATCCAGCGTCAGCATCAGGTCAGCTACAGTCTTAAATGCCGCTCCCTTGACGAGCGTAATCTGCTGCAGCTGGCAGAGGACAACGAGTGGCAGGTGTGGCTGTCTCTAGAGCAGAAACACTTCTGGGTTTGCAGTCTCCTCAGCGAACCAAAACCTCTGGAAGCTCACACGGAGAGACATGGAGAAAAAGGAGAGAAAACCAAAACACCACACGGAAAATATAAACATAAACATACACTAAAATATATGAGCCCTGGGTCCCTAGACCCAGGCCATGACATATACAACTAGTTATCTAAAAATGAAGCCAATACACCTCTTTTGTAAAGTGTTTTGTAAACTTATGAGTGGCTATTATATTGTTGGAGCTTGGACCCAGCGGATGCTTTAATTTTGAAAGTCACAGAGCGACAAGGTGCCGTAAATCAAGTGGCGTAAACTATATAGCAGAAGCGCGAGTTTTAATGCACAGAGAGAAGGTGTGCTCTATGGTTAATGAACGGGAATGGGTAAAAGAACGGCTATTAAGCTGTAATCCTGAGATAAAAGCAGTTCCTTAGCACCTGGTTGATGAGGGAACAAGGTTTGAAACAAAGTTTGTCCTGTGGATATGTACTTTGTTGTTTTATGGAGCATATAGCTGCTGACCGCTACTAAGCATAACGGTGTTTTTCAAAATGTGCTCTGGCACAATCATAAGCATCTCCTGCTACTGAAAACAAGAAAAAAGCTGGTCTGTGCTATGGGCTGAACCATTTGTTAATCGTGGGGGGGGGGTTAACACTATGCAACATATTCA
The DNA here is from genome assembly GCF_013358895.1 of Oreochromis aureus. Taxonomy (NCBI): domain Eukaryota; kingdom Metazoa; phylum Chordata; class Actinopteri; order Cichliformes; family Cichlidae; genus Oreochromis; species Oreochromis aureus. The sequence goes on along the minus strand of NC_052950.1, from coordinate 32,070,841 downwards.
GTTTTAGTATTTGTATTCACTGTTGATGGTAACTACGCTCAAAGTGTTAATGCTATCTTATATGCAAAACTAGGGTGGCAAGGGATCATTTTAGGGTGGCACTTGCCAACCCATGCCACCCTTCTAGCTCTGCCCCTGCATCTGGGCTGTGTTTTTACCATCAGCGTGACAGCGCCGTGCCGTCTTGGCAGTTTTAAGGCTCAGGGAAACGCTCTTTAGCGGCCATGACCGCTGGTGAAAAGGAAAGGCTACTCTTTATAAAAAGGCAACCGCCATCACATTTTCTGACCAATCATAACAGCCCATTTCACACACATCTTTAAATCATCCTCTGCCGAGCAGCCTCTGAACCATGAAGAAACTTTCCTGAACTTTACACTGGTGCTGTTACTCTTCTCTTCCTCCTCCTGCCCACTATCTGCTCTGTGCTGCTGCTGATTAGACCTTGTGTGTAATCTATAACTAAGCGCGGCCTGGTGTGCACCGCTCCGCCAGGTGAGCTGAATTAGAGCAATCAAGGGCGGGTGTGCCTAGTAGACCTTAAAATGCATGCAGCAGCCATTTGACCTGGGTGCGACATACTGAGAGGACAGCAAACAAAGCACAATCCACTTTCCACTGTGAGGAAGACTTTGAGCTAGACGGGCTATCGGTTTTTCACCTACCTACCTACCTACCTACCTATCTATCCAGCAAAACAGCTACCTAAGAAACTGGTCAAAAAATAAATTGAGTGAAATTCAAAGTCTGGTCTTTTTCAAGTGTGGGCACCTCACAGACAGAGAACACTTGACAATAGTGTTACACAGCATGATGTTTCACTGTGAGTCTGGAGTTTTCATCATAGTAAACCTGCATAACTCCTGTTGTTTTTTTTTAAACATAGAAATTAGAAGCATAGGTGGGAATAAAAAAAACAAACACACCCAAACAAACAAACAAACAAACAAACAAACAAACAAACAAACAAAAACTCATCCGTTATGAAAAATTGTATAGTGTGTATCAGGGGCGATTCTAGGATAAGAGCTTTGGGGGTGCTGAGCACCCAGAGAGCTGCCCAGTCAGGCAAGATACACTTTATTCGTCAAGATGAGACTTCTTTCCCGTCTCTGTCAGTCCCTGCATCCTTAAATGTCTCCAGTTGTCCTGAGTTCTCTCTGTCTGTCTCCTTGGTGCATTTAAACCCCTGTTCCTCCCTGTCCTCGTCTCTGTTATCAGTCATCAAAATTTTACCATCTCTGTGCAAGTCTGCAAATTTCTTTATAAAATCATAAGATTCTTAAATTCATCAGGTCTCTCTGTGCCTGGGTCCTCGTTGCAAAACATGACATCAGTATTTTTGTACATTTTGTACATTTAATCCCCACATTTGTGAAAGAAAAACAAAACACTTTTTTGAAAAGTCTGTAACAAAACCATCAAATCTGATAAAGGTTATTTAAACGCTGCAAAAGAAGAATGGATTGGAATTTTAAAAAATACATATCCTAACCTTGATTACTGGGCTAGGATAATGAATGTTGCTCGCAGTGAGTAAAAAGTAAACTGAGTGCAATTTATGGACAGAGATTCACTTTTAATGTGAATGTATAATATAATACAGATACATAAAAAAAATGACCCCAAAACAGAATAAATTATTACAAAATATTAATAAAAAAGCTATAAAAATTGAGGCAACTCTGCCTGTGGTAGAATGCATCTTTACTGCAGACACTAATTTTACTAATTCAATAAGACTAATTTTGTGTTGTAAGATTTATGAGTTTCATGCTTTCATCGTGGTACTTGAGAGCTTGACATTTTCTCACACTGTAAAAAGTTTGAGAAACATTGATAAGGTAAGTGTATGTCTGCTTTTAGAAAACATTAAAAGCTGCAGTACAGAATCTTTGAAACCAGCTTAAAACATTTTTAGAACATAAACAGAGCATCTGCTTCTCTTTACAGCTCCTCACTCCACCAGGGCACAGTTTGGCTCTTTCTGGTTCAGTGCGCAAATGTTGTGCATGTACTGCGGCAGTCATACAGACAACTGGACGATCCAAAAGTTGGCCTACCTATTACTGGCTGAGGTTTTAGTAGAGTTGTGGCTGAACCACATAAAAATATATCATTAATTTTAATCTCCCCAATCAATGATAATGTTATGTTGGAATGTTGTTAAAGAGGTCAAAAATGTTTCAACCCAGTTTGTTTTGCAGATTCTGTATAGCAGCTTTAATATAGGGAGGACACAACTTCCAGACTGTATGAGTAAAATCAGGTTTTTTTTCTTTGTCAGTTTAACAGTTTCTGTTTTGCCTGTCACTGTTCCGTCTGTTTTCTTACCTGGTTCTTCCTGACCTTGTTCTTTCTCCCCTCTTTCCTCTCTCCCTCTTTGGACTGACAATCATACACAAATAGACTGTATTCAATTAGACGAAAAAATATTATTAAGATCACTAACGAAAAGTCCTCTCTCAGTGTACTTTCAACCAAAAGGCAAACAACTAAACCACATGTACATCTAATAAAAGATATAAATATTGAAACACTGATCCAACATTATTCTTGATTGACGGATCATTTGATTTTATACTTTTACCTGAATGTGGCTCCTTTTTTTTAAAGAAAAAAAAACCCAACTTCCTAATATCCATTATGGACCTGGCTGTCTCTCTGTACACAAATACACACACACACACACACACACACACACACACACACACACACACAACAGGAGTTATAAGGTTAATGGGCATTCAGTCAGCTAGCTAGTTAGTTCAAACAGGACAGTGGTAACAACAGCAGGCTACGGACAATTTTAAGTTTTAGATTTTAAATAGGCTGTATACATTTCAATGGGAGCAACAGGACGGTCAAATGTCACTGATTTTACAACAGAGCAGGACGGATTGTAGGGCAGCAAACATCGCCGGAAAACAAGTTTTCCACACTGCAGGTTACCTGGTGTAATGATTTTCAGCTAAAAAGAAACATGGCCTGACTCCTACCAACTATATAAAGAGTAACTGAAGGTTAAATGCAGCTAATATGTCCTGTTTTAAGGCAGGCACTTCCACCTCCACTCCGCTGCATCTCAGACATCATCGCTCCGGCAGCGAGGATACTAGAGGCAGAGTGGGGTCGCTGGCTCTAGAGTCGTTGCTGCCAGTGCGATGGTAGCTGAGATGCAGCGGAGCGGAGGTGGAGTGCCTGGATTAAAACAGGACATATTAGCAGCATTTAACCTTCAGTTACTCTTTATGCAGTTAGATAGGAGTCATGTTTCTTTTTAGCTGAAAAACCTTACACCAGGTAACCTGCAGTGTTGAAAACGTGTTTTCCGGCGATGTTTGCTACCCTACAATCCGTCCTGCTCTGTAGTAAATTCAGCGACATTTGACCGTCCTGTTGCTCCCACTGAAATGTATACAGCCTATTTAAAATCTTAAACTTAAAATTGTCCGTAGCCTGCTGTTGTTACCACTGTCCTGTTTGAAATGGATACTAACTAGCTAACTGACTGAATGCCCATTAACCTTATAACTCTTGTTGTGTGTGTGTGTGTGTGTGTGTGTGTGTGTGTGTGTGTGTGTGTGTGTGTGTGTAGAGAGAGAGACAGCCAGGTTCATAATGGATATAAGGAAGTTTTTTCAAAAACAGGAGCCACATTCAGGTAAAAGTGTAAGAACAAATGATCCATCAATAAAGGATAATGTTGGATCAGTGTTTCAATATTTATATCTTTTATTAGATGTTCATGTGGTTTGGTTATTTGCCTTTTGTTGAAAGTACACTGAGAGAGGACTTTTCGTTAGTGATCTTAATATTTTTTTTTCATATTAATGTAATTTTTTCATCTAATTGAATACAATCTATTTGTGTATGATTGTCAGTCCAAAGAGGGAGAGAGGAAAGAGGGGAACGTGAGGAGAAAGTACAAGGTCAGGAAGAACCAGGTAAGAAAACAGACAGGGAACAGTGACAGGCAAAACAGAAACTGTTAAACTGACGAAGAGAAAAAACCTGATTTTACTCATACAGTCTGGAAGTTGTTCTCTCCCTATATTAAAGCTGCTATACAGAATCTGCAAAACAAACTGGGTTGAAACATTTTTGACCCTCTTTAACAACATTCCAACATAACATTATCATTGATTGGGGAGATTAAAATTAATGATATAATTTTATGTGGTTCAGCCACAACTCTACTAAAACCTCAGCCAGTAATAGGTAGGCCAACTTTTGGACTGTCCAGTTGTCTGTATGACTGCCGCATACAGACTTATGCGGCAGAGAAACACTTATTAGTGTTTCTCAAACGTTTTACAGTGTGTACCACCTGAGAAAAATGTCGAGCTCTCCCAAGTACCACTATGAATAATATAATAATAATATAATATTAATAATAATAATAATAATAATAATAATAATAATAATAATAATAATAATAATAATTAAAGCTGCAAGCAGCGTTATGAGGGCCCTCGCACCCCGGCGCGTCGAGCCACGCTCAACACCTAAAACCAGCGCATCCGATCTGATATCACATTGATGGAATTCATGCATTTAACCACCAGCAAACATTTCTTCTCATTCAATCATGATTATAGTCGTCCCACTAGGTGGCGCTCTAACCATTATTGACAAATGGCATAACAAACATTTCCGAGCTCGAATCTCATCGTACCTGTGAATTTTCCGGAGAGATTGGACATTGTGTTTTTGAGTGACAGCAGATTACTGCTTTTTGGCGAGCGATTGAAACTCTACGTGGCGCCATGACCCCCCCGTTTCCCTGAACGTAAAATGCTTCGCAATTTAACATCACAAAGGTGTTTAGATTCCATGCACTGGAGATCATGTTAATCTGATGAAATCCGTTGGAGGAGTTCGTCAAAGAACGGTGCCTGAAAAGAGGGGAAAATGGTGCCAAAATTACACATTCATTTTAAAATGGCTGACTTGATGTTGGATTTGGGATATTGCTCCAAGAGACTTTTTTGCACATCTTGATATCTTACATAAGCTTGCCAGATTTCAGACTCATAGATAAAACAGAGCAGGGGCTGATGTTTTGAAATTTTGTAGGGGGCGCTGTGGAGCCAGTTTGCACTATTCAAGGAAAGTGATCACATAACAAGAAAGCCCTCATGACATTGGAGGTGTGCGCCAAATTTCAACACTTTTTAAACTTTCCAAGCCCCTCAAAATCCACTTCATTGCTCATGGTGAACCGCCTTCCCACCAGGGTGCGCCGTTCAGTTTAAAGTCACAATTTTCGCACTGAAGCATCATGAGGGACTGATGGTGATATTCACCGCTTTTCAGGTGGCCACGATGGACCTGTGAAAATCAGTACAACAAAATGAAAGACATGACATTTCCTGCTGTCACTAGGTGGCGCTGCTCGTATTCCTGACAATGGGCACATCAATCTGTTCAGGGCCGGTTTGACATCATGCCTGTAAAGTCTGGTTCTGATCAGACTGGATTTCATTGAGTTACACTAATTTGTTTCTTCATGGCGAGACAACAATGTTCGCCATGCTGCTGGGGTCACACCCTTTCGCGAAAACTCACAGTTTTCACTGTAACCCAAGACCAACTCCTTAAGGCTTTTCTGGAAAAATTTGAGGCTGCAGATGTCACCCATCACAATACTGTACACCAAAGTGTAAAACATGACATTTCCTGTTCCCACTAGATGGCGCTGTCCCTGGTGTCAAATATGGCAGTTGAAATATGTTCAGGGGTGGAGCCCTATCATATGTGTGCTCTTTGGTCCACGTCGGACCATGTATGACAGAATGAGAGACAATAAGATTTTCATGGCGAGTCATCGAAATTCGCCGTGGCGCCACGGCCTCACAGTATCCCGAAAACTCAAAAGCTCCGCAATTTAACATGGCCCAGGTGTGTAGTTGAAACTGACCAAAGATGAAGCTTATACGACCAAATCCCAAGGAGGAGTTCGAAAAAGTTCGAGGCATGGAAATGGCAAAATTAGAGACAAAATGTCACCTTCACTTGCAAATGGCGGACTTCCTGTTGGGTTTGGGTCAATGGGCCCACAGACTTTTTTGTTCGTCTTGGCATGATACACATGTGTGCCAAATTTCACACATGTAGCTCCTACGATGTGTTCGTAGGGCTGCATTTAACAACGCATAGGTGGCGCTACAGAGCCATTTCCAAATGCTCATGTGTAAAACCATTAAAACACAAAATTTTTCACCAGACCTGGGATGTGTGCAAAATTTCATGAGTTTTTGAGCATGTTTAGGCCCTCAAAAAGGCCCTTGTTTTGCCTGAATAATAATAATAATTAAAGCTGCAAGCAGCGTTATGAGGGCCCCTCGCACTCGGCACGTCGGGCCACGCCCAACACCTACAACCAGCACGTCCGATCTGATGTCACATTGATGGAATTCATGCCTAGAACCACCAGCTAACGATTCATCTCATTCAATCATTATTATAGTCGTCCCACTAGGTGGCGCTCTAACCATTACTGACAAATGGGATAACAAACATTTCCGACCTTGAGTCTCATCACGCCTGCGAACTTTGGGAGAGATTGGACATTGTGTTTTTGAGTGACAGCAGATTACTGCTTTTTGGCGAGGGATTGAAACTCCACGTGCCGCCATGACCACCCCGTTTCCCTGAACGTAAAAAGCTTCGCAATTTAACATCACAAAGGTCTTTAGATTCCACACACAGGAGATCGGGTTAATCTGATGAAATCCCTTGGAGGAGTTCGTCAAAGTATGAGGCCTGAAAAGAGGCGAAAAAAAGGCTAAAATTACACCTTAATTTTAAAATGGCTGACTTCCTGTTGGATTTGGGATATTGCTCCAAGAGACTTTTTTGTACATCTTGATATCTTCCATAAGCTTACCAGGTTTCAGACTTATAAATAAAACACAGAGCAGGGGCTGATGTTTTGAAATTTTGTAGGGGCGCTGTGGAGCCATTTTGCACTATTCAAGGAAAATGATCACATAACAACAAAGCCCCCATCACATTGGAGGTTTGGGCCAAATTCCAAGACTTTTAAAATTTCCAAGCCCCTCAAAAGCCACTTAAGTCTTTCATGGTGAACCAGCGTTGCCACCAGGGTGCGCCGTTCAGATTAAAGTCACAATTTTCGCACAGAAGCATCATGAAGGACTGATGGTGATACTCACCGCTTTTGAGGTGGCCACGATGAACCTGTGAAAATCAGTACAACAAAATGAAAGACATGACATTTCCTGGTGCCACTAGGTGGCGCTCAACGTATTCCTGACAATGGGCATATCAATCGGTTAAGGGCGGGTCTGACATCATCCCTGTAAAGTCTGGTACTGATCAGATTGGATTTCATTGAGTTACACTAATTTGTTTCTTCATGGCGAGACATCAATGTTCGCCATGCTGCTGGGGTCACACCCTTTCGCGAAAACTCACGGTTTTCTCTGTAACCCAAGACCAACTCCTTAAGGCTTTCCTGGAGAAATTTGAGGCTGCAGATGTCACCCATTACAATACTGTACCCCAAAGTCTAAAACATGACATTTCCTGTTCCCACTAGGTGGCGCTGTACCTGATGTCAAATATGGCAGTTGAAATATGTTCAGGGTGGAGCCTTATCATATGTGTCCACTTTGGTCAAGGTCGGACAATGTATGACAGAACGAGAGGCAATAAGATTTTCATGGCGAGTCATTGAAATTACCGTGGCGCCACGGCCTCACCGTATCCCGAAAACTCAAAAGCTCCGCAATTTAACATGGCCCAGGTGTGTAGTTGACACTGACCAAATATGAAGCTTGTACGATGAAATTCCAATGAGGAGTTCGCAAAAGTTCGAGGCGTGGAAATGGCAAAATTAGAGCCAAAATGTCACCTTCACTTCCAAATGGCGGACTTCCTGTTGGGTTTGCGTCAATGGTCCCACTGACTTTTTGTTCGTCTTGGCATGATACACATGTGTGCCAAATTTCATACATGTAGCTAAAACGATGTGTTCGTAGGGCTGCATTTAACAAGGCATAGGTGGCGCTACAGAGCCATTTCCCAGTGCTCATATGTAAAACCATTAAAATACAAAATTTTTCACCAGACCTGGCATGTGTGCAAAATTCCAAGAGTTTTCGAGCATGTTAAAGCCCTCAAAATGCCCTTCTTTTGCCTGAATAATAATAATAATAATAATTAAAGCTGCAAGCAGCGATATGAGGGCCCCTCGCACTTTTGGTAGCGTCGAGCCAAGCCCAACACCTAAAACCAGCGCTTCCGATCTGATGTCACATTGATGGAATTCATGCATTTAACCACCAGCTAAAATTTCATCTCATTCAACCATTATTATAGTCGTCCCACTAGGTGGCGCTCTAACCATTACTGACAAATGGCATAACAAACATTTCCGAGCTCGAGTCTCATCACGCCTGCGACCTTTGGGAGAGATTGGACATTGTGTTTTTGAGCGACAGCAGGTTACTGCTTTTGGCGGTGATTGAAACTCCACGTGCCGCCATGACCACCCCGTTTCCCTGAACGTAAAAGCTTCGCAATTTAACATCACAAAGGTCTTTAGATTCCACACACAGGAGATTGCGTAAATCTAATGAAATCCCTTGGAGGAGTTCGTCAAAGTATGAGGCCTGAAAAGAGGGAAAATGTCGCCAAATTTACACATTAATTTTAAAATGGCTGACTTCCTGTTGGATTTGGGATATTGCTCCAAGAGACTTTTTGTACATCTTGATATCTCCAATAAGCTTGCCAGGTTTCAAACTCATACATAAAACACAGAGCAGGGGCTGTTGTTTTGAAATTTTGTAGGGGGCGCTGTGGAGCCATTTTGCGCTGTTCAAGGAAAATGAACATATAAAAAGAAATCCTCATCACATTAGAGGTGTGCGCCAAATTTCAAGACTTTTAAACTTTTCAAGCCCCTCAAAAGCCACTTCATCTTTCATGGTGAACTGTGTTGCCACCGGGTGCGCCGTTCAGTTTATAGTCACAATTTTCTCACTGAAGCATCAAGAGGGACTGATGGTGATATTCACCGCTTTTGAGGTGGCCACGATGAACCTGTGAAAATCAGTACAACAAAATGAAAGACATGACATTTCCTGGTGCCACTAGGTGGCGCTCTACGTATTCCTGACAATGGGCATATCAATCTGTTCAGGGCGGGTCTGACATCATCCCTGTAAAATCTGGTACTGATCAGATTGGATTTCATTGAGTTACACTAATTTGTTTCTTCATGGCGAGACCTCAATGTTCGCCATGCTGCTGGGGTCACACCTTCAGCGAAAACTCACAGTTTTCTCTGTAACCCAAGACCAACTCCTTAAGGCTTTCCTGGAGAAATTTGAGGCTGCAGATGTCACCCATTACAATACTGTACCCCAAAGTGTAAAACATGACATTTCCTGTTCCCACTAGGTGGCGCTGTCCCTGGTGTCAAATATGGCAGTTGAAATATGTTCAGGGGTGGAGCCTTATCATATGTGTCCACTTTGGTCAAGGTCGGACAATGTATGACAGAACGAGAGGCAATAAGATTTTCATGGCGAGTCATCGAAATTCGCCGTGGCGCCACGGCCCTCACAGTAACCCGAAAACTCAAAAGCTCCGCAATTTAACATGGCCCAGGGGTGTAGTTGACACTGACCAAATATGAAGCTTGTACGATGAAATTCCAATGAGGAGTTCGCAAAAGTTCGAGGCATGGAAATGGCAAAATTAGAGCCAAAATGTCACCTTCACTTCCAAATGGCGGACTTCCTGTTGGGTTTAGGACATGGCCATAATAGACTTTTACGTGCGTCTCCGAACGTTAGATATGTGTTCGAGTTTTATACATGTAGGTCATACCCATCTCGGGGCTCGCGCTTCTCATTTTTCTAGGTGGCGCTACTGAGCCAATTTTCCCTGGACATGTCTACGGACATTAAAATACGTAAATTTTCACCAGACCTGACGCTGCCTGCAAAATTTCATGAGTTTTCGAGCATGTTTAGGCCCTCAAAAGGCCGATTCATTTGCCGAAATAATAATAATAATAATAATAATAATAATAATAATAATAATAATAATAATAATAATAATAATAATAAGAAACAGAGCAGATACAATAGGGCCTTCGCACTTTTGTGCTCGGGCCCTAATAATTAAAGCTGCAAGCAGCGATATGAGGGCCCTCGCACCCCAGCGCGTCGAGCCAAGCCCAACACCTAAAACCAGCGCTTCCGATCTGATGTCACATTGATGGAATTCATGCATTTAACCACCAGCTAAAATTTCATCTCATTCAACCATTATTATAGTCGTCCCACTAGGTGGCGCTCTAACCATTACTGACAAATGGCATAACAAACATTTCCGAGCTCGAGTCTCATCACGCCTGCGACCTTTGGGAGAGATTGGACATTGTGTTTTTGAGCGACAGCAGGTTACTGCTTTTGGCGAGTGATTGAAACTCCATGTGCCGCCATGACCACCCCGTTTCCCTGAACGTAAAAAGCTTCGCAATTTAACATCACAAAGGTCTTTAGATTCCCCACCCTGGAGATCGCGTAAATCTAATGAAATCCCTTGGAGGAGTTCGTCAAAGTATGAGGCCTGAAAAGAGGGGAAAATGTCGACAAATTTACACATTAATTTTAAAATGGCTGACTTCCTCTTGGATTTGGGATATTGCTCCAAGAGACTTTTTTGTACATCTTGATATCTCCAATAAGCTTGCCAGGTTTCAAACTCATACATAAAACACAGAGCAGGGGCTGTTGTTTTGAAATTTTGTAGGGGGCGCTGTGGAGCCATTTTGCGCTGTTCAAGGAAAAGGAACATATAAAAAGAAATCCCTCATCACATTAGAGGTGTGCGCCAAATTTCAAGACTTTTTAAACTTTCCAAGCCCCTCAAAAGCCACTTCAATGATCATGGTGAACTGCGTTGCCACCAGGGTGCGCTGTTCAGTTTAAAGTCACAATTTTCTCACTGAAGCATCATGAGGGACTGATGCTGATATTCACCGCTTTTGAAATGGCCACGATGAACCTGTGAAAATCAGTACAACAAAGTGAAAGACATGACATTTCCTGTTGCCACTAGGTGGCGCTCTGCGTATTCCTGACAATGGGCACATCAATCTGTTCAGGGCGGGTCTGATATCATGCCTGTAAAGTCTGGTTCTGATCAGACTGGATTTCATTGAGTTATACTAATTTGTTTCTTCATGGCGAGACATCAATGTTCGCCATTCTGCTGGGGTCACACCCTTCAGCGAAAACTCACAGTTTTCACTGTAACCCAAGACCAACTCCTTCAGGCTTTCCTGGAGAAATTTGAGGCTGCAGATGTCACCCATCACAATACTGTACCCCAAAGTGTAAAACATGACATTTCCTGTTCCCACTAGGTGGCGCTGTCTCTAATGTCAAATATGGCAGTTGAAATATGTTCAGGGGTGGAGCCTTATCATATCTGTGCGCTTTGGTCCAGGTCAGACCATGTATGACAGAATGAGAGACAATAGGATTTTCATGGCGAGCCATTGAAATTCGCCGTGGCACCACGGCTTCACCGTATCGCGAAAACTCAAAAGCTCCGCAATTTAACATGGCCCAGGTGTGTAGTTGAAACTGACCAAATATGAAGCTTATACGACCAAATCCCAAGGAGGAGTTCGAAAAAGTTCGAGGCATGGAAATGGCAAAATTAGAGCCAAAATGTCACCTTCACTTGCAAATGGCGGACTTCCTGTTGGGTTTGCGTCAATGGGCCCAGTGACTTTTTTGTTCGTCTTGGCATGGTACACATGTGTGCCAGATTTCATACATGTAGCTCAAACGATGTGTTCGTAGGGCTGCATTTAACAGGGCATAGGTGGCGCTCTAGAGCCATATCCCAGTGCTCATATGTAAAACCATTAAAATACAAAATTTTTCACCAGACCTGACATGTGTGCAAAATTTCATGAGTTTTGGAGCATGTTAAAGCCCTCAAAAAGGCAATTAATTTCGGTAAAAAATAATAATAATAATAATAATTAAAGCTGCAAGCAGCGATATGAGGGCCCTCGCACCCCCGGCGCGTCGAGCCAAGCCCAACACCTAAAACCAGCGCTTCCAATCTGATGTCACATTGATGGAATTCATACATTTAACCACCAGCTAAAATTTCATCTCATTCAACCATTATTATAGTCGTCCCACTAGGTGGCGCTCTAACCATTACTGACAAATGGCATAACAAACATTTCCGAGCTCGAGTCTCATCACGCCTGCGACCTTTGGGAGAGATTGGACATTGTGTTTTTGAGCGACAGCAGGTTACTGCTTTTTGGCGAGTGATTGAAACTCCACGTGCCGCCATGACCACCCCGTTTCCCTGAACGTAAAAAGCTTCGCAATTTAACATCACAAAGGTCTTTAGATTCCACACACAGGAGATCGCGTAAATCTAATGAAATCCCTTGGAGGAGTTCGTCAAAGTATGAGGCCTGAAAAGAGGGGAAAATGTCGCCAAATTTACACATTAATTTTAAAATGGCTGACTTCCTGTTGGATTTGGGATATTGCGCCAAGAGACTTTTTTGTACATTTTGATATCTCCAATAAGCTTGCCAGGTTTCAAACGCATACATAAAACACAGAGCAGGGGCTGTTGTTTTGAAATTTTGTAGGGGGCGCTGTGGAGACATTTTGCGCTGTTCAAGGAAAATGAATATATAAAAAGAAATCCCTCATCACATTAGAGGTGTGCGCCAAATTTCAAGACTTTTTAAACTTTTCAAGCCCCTCAAAAGCCACTTCATCTTTCATGGTGAACCGCGTTGCCACCAGGGTGCGCCGTTCAGTTTAAAGTTACAATTTTCTCACTGAAGCATCAAGAGGGACTGATGGTGATATTCACCGCTTTTCAGGTGGCCACGATTAACCTGTGAAAATCAGTACAACAAAATGAAAGACATGACATTTCCTGGTGCCACTAGGTGGCGCTCTACGTATTCCTGACAATGGGCATATCAATCTGTTCAGGGCGGGTCTGACATCATCCCTGTAAAATCTGGTACTGATCACATTGGATTTCATTGAGTTACACTAATTTGTTTCTTCATGGCGAGACCTCAATGTTCGCCATGCTGCTGGGGTCACACCTTCAGCGAAAACTCACAGTTTTCTCTGTAACCCAAGACCAACTCCTTAAGGCTTTCCTGGAGAAATTTGAGGCTGCAGATGTCACCCATTACAATACTGTACCCCAAAGTGTAAAACATGACATTTCCTGTTCCCACTAGGTGGCGCTGTCCCTGATGTCAAATATGGCAGTTGAAATATGTTCAGGGGTGGAGCCTTATCATATGTGTCCACTTTGGTCAAGGTCGGACAATGTATGACAGAACGAGAGGCAATAAGATTTTCATGGCGAGTCATCGAAATTCGCCGTGGCGCCACGGCCTCACCGTATCCCGAAAACTCAAAAGCTCCGCAATTTAACATGGCCCAGGTGTGTAGTTGACACTGACCAAATATGAAGCTTGTACGATGAAATTCCAATGAGGAGTTCGCAAAAGTTCGAGGCATGGAAATGGCAAAATTAGAGCCAAAATGTCACCTTCACTTCCAAATGGCGGACTTCCTGTTGGGTTTGCGTCAATGGTCCCACAGACTTTTTGTTCGTCTTGGTATGATTCACATGTGTGCCAAATTTCATACATGTAGCTAAAACGATGTGTTCGTAGGGCTGCATTTAGCAAGGCATAGGTGGCGCTACAGAGCCATTTCCCAGTGCTCATATGTAAAACCATTAAAATACAAAATTTTTCACCAGACCTGGCATGTGTGCAAAATTCCAAGAGTTTTCGAGCATGTTAAAGCCCTCAAAAGGCCCTTCTTTGCCTGAATAATAATAATAATAATAATAATAATAATAATAAGAAACGGAGCAGATACAATAGGGCCTTCGCACTCTCAGTGCTCGGGCCCTAATTAAAGCTGCAAGCAGCGTTATGAGGGCCCTCGCACCCCCGGCGCATCGAGCCACGCCCAACTCCTACAACCAACACGTCCGATCTGATATCATATTGATGGAATTCATGCATTTAACCACCAGCTCAAATTTCATCTCATTCAATCATGATTATAGTCGTCCCACTAGGTGGCGCTCTAACCATTACTGACAAATGGCATAACAAACATTTCCGACCTTGAGTCTCATCATGCTTGCGACCTTTGGGAGAGATTGGACATTGTGTTTTTGAGTGACAGCAGATTACTGCTTTTTGGCGAGTGATTGAAACTCCACGTGCCGCCATGACCACCCCGTTTCCCTGAACGTAAAAAGCTTCGCAATTTAACATCACAAAGGTCTTTAGATTCCACACACAGGAGATCGGGTTAATCTGATGAAATCCCTTGGAGGAGTTCGTCAAAGTATGAGGCCTGAAAAGAGGCGAAAAAGTGGCTAAAATTACACATTAATTTTAAAATGTCTGACTTCCTGTTGGATTTGGGATATTGCTCCAAGAGACTTTTTTGTACATCTTGATATCTTCCATAAGCTTACCAGGTTTCAGACTTATAAATAAAACACAGAGCAGGGGCTGATGTTTTGAAATTTTGTAGGGGGCGCTGTGGAGCCATTTTGGGCTATTCAATGAAAATGGTAAAATAAAAAGAAAGCGCTCATCACATTGGACGGGTGTGCCAAATTTCAAGACATTTTAAACTTTCCAAGCCATTCTAAAGTCACTTAATTTTTCATGGTGAACAGCGTTGCCACAAGGGTGCGCCATTCAGTTTAAAGTCACAATTTTCGCACTGAAGCATCACGAGGGACTGATGGTGATATTCACCGCTTTTGAAGTGGCCACGATGAACCTGTGAAAATCAGTACAACAAAATGAAAGACATGACATTTCCTATTGCCAGTAGGTGGCGCTCTACGTATTCCTGACAATGGGCACATCAATCTGTTCAGGGCGGGTCTGACATCATGCCTGTAAAGTCTGGTTCTGATCAGACTGGATTTCATTGAGTTATACTAATCTGTTTCTTAATGGCGAGACATCAAAGTTCGACATTCTGCTGCTGGGGTCACACCCTTTTGTGAAAACTCACAGTTTTCAATGTAACCCAAGACCAACTCCTTAAGGCTTTCCTGGAGAAATTTCAGGCTGCAGATGTGACCCATCATAATACTGTACACCAAAGTGTAAAACATGACATTTCCTGTTCCCACTAGGTGGCGCTGTCCCTGGTGTCAAATATGGCAGTTGAAATATGTTCAGGGTTGGAGCCTTATCATATGTGTGCTCTTTGGTCCAGATGGGACAATGTATGACAGAATGAGAGGCAATAAGATTTTCATGGCGAGTCATCGAAATTCGCCATGGCGCCACGGCCTCACCATATCCCGAAAACTCAAAAGCTCCTCAATTTAACATGGCCCAGGTGTGTAGTTGGCACTGACCAAATATGAAGCTTAAACAATGAAATCCCAAGGAGGAGTTCGAAAAACTTCGAGGCATGGAAATGGCAAAATTAGAGCCAAAATGTCACCTTCACTTCCAAATTGCGGACTTCCTGTTGGGTTTGCATCAATGGTCCCACAGACTTTTTTGTTCGCCTTGGCATGATACACATGTGTGCCAAATTTCATACATGTAGCTCAAATGATGTGTTCGTAGGGCTGCATTTAACAGCGCATAGGTGGCGCTCTAGAGCCATTTCCCAATGCTCATATGTAAAACCATTAAAATACAAAATTTTTCACCAGACCTGGCATGTGTGCAAAATTTCATGAGTTTTTGAGCATGTTAAAGCCCTCAAAAAGGCAATTCATTTCAATGAAAAATAATAATAATAATAATAATAATAATAATAATAATAATAATAATAAACAGAGCAGATACAATAGGGCCTTCGCACTCTCGAAGTGCTCGGGCCCTAATAATAATAATAATAATAATAATAATAATAAACGGAGCAGATACAATAGGGCCTTCGCAATCTCTGTGCTCGGGCCCTAATAATAATAATAAGAAACAGAGCAGATACAATAGGGCCTTCGCACTCGAAGTGCTCGGGCCCTGATAATAATAATAATAATAATAATAATAATAATAAACAGAGCAGATACAATAGGGCCTTCGCACTCGAAGTGCTCGGGCCCTAATAATAATAATAATAATAATAATAATAATAAACGGAGCAGATACAATAGGGCCTTCGCACTCTCGGTGCTCGGGCCCTAATTAAAGCTGCAAGCAGCGATATGAGGGCCCTCGCACCCAAGCACGTTGAGCCAAGCCCAACACCTAAAACCAGCGCTTCTGATCTGATGTCACATTGATGGAATTCATGCATTTAACCACCAGCTAACATTTCATCTCATTCAACCATTATTATAGTCATCCCACTAGGTGGCGCTTTAAGCATTACTGACAAATGGCATAACAAACATTTCCGTGCTCGAGTCTCATCACGCTTGCGACCTTTGGGAGAGATTGGACATTGTGTTTTTGAGTGACAGCAGATTACTGCTTGTTGGAGAGTGATTGAAACTCCACGTGCCGCCACGACCACGCCATTTCCCTGAACGTAAAAAGCTTCGCAATTTAACATCACAAAGGTCTTTAGATTCCACACACAGGAGATCGTGTCAATCTGATGAAATCCCTCGGAGGAGTTCGTCACAGAACGGTGCCTGAAAAGAGGGGAAAATGTCGCCAAAATTACACATTCATTTTAAATTGGCTGACTTGATGTTGGATTTGGGATATTGCTCCAAGAGACTTTTTTGTACATCTTGATATCTTACATAAGCTTGCCAGATTTCAGACTAATAGATAAAACACAGAGCAGGGGCTGTTGTTGTGAAATTTTGTAGGGGGCGCTGTGGAGCCATTTTGCGTCTTTCGACGAAAATGGTCACATAACAACAAAGCCCTCATCACATTGGAGGTGTGCGCCAAATTTCATGACATTTTAAACTTTCCAAGCCCCTCAAAAGCCACTTCATCTTTCATGGTGAACCGCGTTGCCACCAGGGTGCGCTGTTCAGTTTAAAGTCACAATTTTCGCACTGAAGCATCATGAGGGACTGATGGTGATATTCACCGCTTTTGAGGTGGCCACGATGAACCTGTGAAAATCAGTAGAAGAAAATGAAAGCCATGGCATTTCCTGGTGCCACTAGGTGGCGCTCTACCTATTCCTGACAATGGGCACATCATTCTGTTCAGGGCGGGTCTGACATCATGCGTGTAAAGTCTGGTACTGATCAGACTAGATTTCATTGAGTTATACTAATTTGTTTCTTAATGGCGAGACATCAATATTCGCCATGCTGCTGGGGTCACACCCTTTCGCGAAAACTCACAGTTTTCACTGTAACCCAAGACAAACTCCTTAAGGCTTTCCTGGAGAAATTTGAGGCTGCAGATGTCAACCATAACAATACTGTACACCAAAGTGTAAAACATGACATTTCCTGTTCCCACTAGGTGGCGCTGTCCCTGGTGTCAAATATGGCAGTTGAAATATGTTCAGGGTTGGAGCCTTATCATATGTGTGCTCTTTGGTCCAGGTCGGACCATGTTTGACAGAATGAGAGGCAATAAGATTTTCATGGCGAGTCATCGAAATTCGCCATGGCGCCACCGCTTCACCGTATCGCGAAAACTCAAAAGCTCCGCAATTTAACATGGCCCAGCTGTGTAGTTGACACTGACCAAATATGAAGCTTATACGATCAAATCCCAAGGAGGAGTTCGAAAAAGTTCGAGGCATGGAAATGGCAAAATTAGAGCCAAAATGTGACCTTCAATCCAAAATGGCGGACTTCCTGTTGGGTTTGCGACAATGGTCCCACTGACTTTTTTGTTCGGCTTGGCATGATACACATGCCAGTTTTCATATATGTAGCTCAAACTATGTGTTCGTAGGGCTGCATTTAACAACACATAGGTGGCGCTACAGAGCCATTTCCCAGTGCTCATATGTAAAACCATTAAAATACAAAATTTTTCACCAGACCTGGCATGTGTGCAAAATTTCAAGAGTTTTTGAGCATGTTAAAGCCCTCAAAAAGGCCCTTGTTTTGCCTGAATAATAATAATAAGAAGAAACGGAGCAGATACAATAGGGCCTTCGCACTCTCAGTGCTCAGGCCCGAAGAAGAAGAAGAAGAAGAAGAAGAAGAAGAAGAAGAAGAAGAAGAAGAAGAAGAAGAAGAAGAAGAAGAAGAAGAAGAAGAAGAAGAAGAAGAAGAAGAAGAAGAAGAAGAAGAAGAAGAAGAAGAAGAAGAAGAAGAAGAAGAAGGAGGAGGAGAAGGAGGAGAAGGAGGAGAAGGAGAAGGAAAAAAAAAAACCAGAGCAGATACAATAGGGCCTTCGCACTCTCGGTGCTCAGGCCCTAATAATAAATAATAATATAATATAAAATCTGTTTTTCTACTCACCAACCTTCACGCTCTTCTTTTTGTTTACATCCAAAATGTAATTTAAGGTTCCCACAGTTCCCACGGACAAACAAATCTAACTAAAATCAGCAGTGATGAATGAGCAGAGAACCCAACCCCAAATCCTCCAATCATGTACACCTGACATCAGAGTTGTCTGTGACTGTGACAATGAACAGACCAAGTTTTGGGGTTTTTTTGTCTTTTTTTCAGGGATTAGAGCTGAAAGAAGAAATTCTTCTTGCTGGGAGCTATTTTCAGAAGCATATTACATACTACACTAAAGATTTCTTGCAGGTAGAAGGCTGGATTAACTCAAAATAAACTACACTGCATGTGTTCATTGTAATAAGACAACGTGACCACTGACACAGACTGCCTAAACAAATAGTCTGTGTTTATTTCCAAGAAACCTTTTGACATAACCTCAAAAAAGCGCGAGCTGGCAGTGGACTCCATAATTGGTCATAATGGCTCATTACCTGTGTGGACTCAGACTGTGAAGCAATAGTAGATACGAAGAGTCAGCCACGCTGTTCAGCACAGAACTTACGGAGCATCAAAACTGCACACATTCCCTTTATCATCAAACTCTGCTACACCTGACCGTGTAAAATCTGACATTAAAAATTTGAAATTACTCAGATGTTAAAGATTATTTTCAAAAATGATTATCTAATAATTATCTAATAGAGGCAGTATCTTGGTTTCGTCTCTTGGATGAATGGATGACAGGGTGCTACAGCAGAGGCTTTCATCTGATTAATGCCAGATATTCATGGACTCATGCAGGGTTTAATTTTTACTGAAAGAATGTTAAATATCCAAATCCAGCTGTGTGGGTCTTTGTGCTGTCACTGTGAAATGTGGACTGTGCACCCCGCAGCTATGCAGGAGTTTCTTAAAGTGTTGCTTCAGAGACATCTATAGCTTGGACACATAGTATTTGCACACTGTTATAATGATTATTTCTTTGCATCTCTGCAGTGTTTTATGATTAAATAAAAATCAAGTGCAAAACCCTTGAAATTGATCCAGTGGTTTGTGGTTAAAAAATAGCAGTTTCATAAGCTGAGGTTGTCCATTTTCTGACTTTCTTTATATTCTGATAGTTTGTAACAATCTGAAGTGCAAGAAGAATTGTGAAGTAATTTTAAAATATTCTTCCTAATTTAGGAACAACACCAGCTGCTTCCATGTCTTGCATTAATATTTTAATAACTTCTCTGCTTATTGACAATTGTTCCTCAGATAATTATATTATCTCTATTTGTACGATACGACGAAGGGAAAAACAGGGTACCCTTTTTGAAAGTCCTGAAACACTTATGTAATTATTTATTGTTGCAAAATAGATGCATTATACTCTGTGCTTTTTCAAAGACAATGACACTTGGGGTTCAAATGAAAGCACTGGGGTGTAACATTATTGGAGATTATGAAGATATTAACAAACTGTAAAGATATGAGTGTTTCGATATCTATATATAAATTTAGATGCACAGAAATGGCTGAAAGCAGTGGAATAAAGGAATAAAAAGATTTCAGATGATAAATTCAGGGGGTCCGTCTAGCCATCCATCCATTTTAACATTATTAAAATAAAGTCATACAAGGTTCAAATGCAACGTCAAGAATAAAACACAGTGAGACATGGTCAAAGAAAGACACTCTATATGAAGTCCCAAGATATGAGCAAATGTATGTAAGGAGATACTGTAGCAGAAAGGCAGCTTCACATCTTCGCCATGTTGGCGATGACTGGAACAAAAAAACAGACAAACAAGAGCTTTAAGCTTTTCTGCAAATACTTTTCATGTGTTTGTGTTTGCACGTATCTTTTATCTTCTTTACTGTCAGACAGTTAAACACCAGCGAGGCTGCAGCTGGAAGAACAAACGAGAAATGTCTTTTAAACATTACTTTAATGAAATGCTCAATCATGATGAATCAGATTCTCCTGCGTCTTAAGAAAGTAAAAATAAACTAAAAGTAAACTTACTGAAAGTACAAAAACTGATGAAAACTAGCGTATGTGGATAAATCTGGTATATTTATACAATGAATTTAATACACATTCATATCTGACTCTGCTGCTTTGTCAACAGCAGCTGTGTTGCTTCCAGTCAGTATCACGTGCTGAGCTCTTGTGCCCTCCTCCTCCTTTGCATCCTTTTGACATTTTAATGTACAAAAATGTTGATGCACAAAATCTGCCATAAAAATCCTCATACAACAATATTTTTTCTGCTTCTTTTTTTTTAAAATGACTTAATCGTCTCGAGCCCTTTTCAAAATGATCAAACATTAAATTATTTTCAGGATTTTAACCTTTTAAATGCCAGTTTAAACAGTTTTAAACTGGTTTATTAATTACTTATTTTTAAAAACTCACAAAAACCCAGTTATTTTCCATGTAATAAATACTATGGGCATGCATCAAGAGAGTATGGATGACAAGTAAGAGTAAAAGACACTAGAGTTACAAAAACTGACTTAAAAGAAATTTTATTGCCCAAATTGATCACCAATTTTATTTTATTTTTTTAAAGTTGAAAAAAATGTACAAAAATGCCCAATGAGGGTGTAAGGGTTCATCTTATTACACTTCTATAGATCTCATATATTACAAGCAGAGTTCTCTGCCGCAAATTAACCTCTTGCTGAAATATCAGTATCTTCATTTATAAAGGCTGATAATTTATTGAAAATAATAAGAGATAGTAGAAACATCATTCGATCATGTTATGAGTATTGGTGTATTTATGTCTTCCTGCATTCCTGAAAAGGTTTCACCATCAGTCATCTTCTATGAGGAGACCTCAGACGCAGTCGTAAGCTGAGCTCTTGCTTTCCTGTCAGAAAATCACCAAAAGACAAAAGTATATGAGGACTGATCAAAATTGAAAAGTCGAAGTGAGCATGTGAGTCAGTGGAAGGTGATGTAAAACTCACTTGAATGCAACAATCTTGGCACGAACCCAGGGAGCTCTCGCATTGATGCAGAAAAGACCGGACTGTGTCTGAAAGCTGGAACGAGACATGAACGATGAACTTGGTAGTAACACTTTAATCAGTTAATTTGATATAATATTAACAATAAGTAAATGAACTAGTTATGTATTAAGTTTAACTGAAGAGCAACAAAAACTATCACATCTACATCTTTAGGTTAACGTTATGTAGCCAGTACATTAAGTTGAGGTGAAGTTAAACAATTAATTTAAAATGTGAAAAAAGATTTCATATTTTTCAGTAATTAACAATTTGTAATAAATCATTCCTGGGCTACAGTTGATGCTTTTAATTTGCCAAAAGATTACATGACTGCGTTGACACAGGGTGGGTTTGCTCTCTGGACAATGTATCCCAAAATTGGTTCCGTGATCTCCTTATTGGTGACAGTTGTGCAGCACATGTGGAAATCATTCTTTGCTGGAACAACAAAAAAAAAAAGATTTTTAAACAGAGAAGAGCCGACAGAAAAACCTTACATGGCGTTTATATGAAGTTCAGTCTTACCTTCTGATCCAGACATGGCCAAAACTACCAAGACTGTGGAGAGCAGCACAGACAGACTTCCAGAGTTTACCATTTTCAAACAGCTTGAAAAATTGTGAATACACAATTTTATTTGTTTGATCTACTTTCTTCTCTGGAGAGCTTGAAGATCTAGAGAGTTTTGGAAACGGTGGATATTTAAGGTCTTAAAAGATGAAGTGATTAGTCATCTTCTGTTTTCTCTTCCTCTCTCTGCATGCAAGTAAACAGTGATTTAAGAGGAATTGTGCAAAGTGACACCTTTCATCACACGATTTTTATTGGAAAATTGGGCAATTGCTCTTCCCGGCTTAGACTGCTGAAATGAGGTTTTCAGAATCCAGAGGTCACGGCATTACATACTTTATCAGTGTATTTGTTGGAGAACTAATGGAGAACAAATTTTGTAAATCAGTTATTTAACTTAAATTAAACTTGTCAGGTTCTGGATGTTGCATTTTTTGTGGGAGAAACATTTCATCACTCATTCAAGTGACCAGCGTTCCTCCTCAGGCCAGTGGCCACTCTTTCATTGATGAGGACGTACACATCCTGGACACAGAGGGACGCTGGTTTGAGCTCCTCTGAAACGAGAAGGCATTTTCCGCTGCTGTGGTTGCAGCTGTGAATGATACTCATTGTGGTCATCGCATCATTACATTGAACTCATGGCCCATCGCAATGCTGCTAGTTTCTGTCTTTATGCAAATATAGCAGGTAGACATGTAACCAAAGCACATTTAAAATCTTGAAGGCATTACATTTTAAGTCGAGTCTGTTATATGCATTTTGTCTGCTACATAACAATATTACCATTTTTGGCTTCTGAGTTTTGAGAAGTGTTGATGTTAGAGTGTAAAGATTAAGGAACAGAAACTTTTCTTACAAGAACACCATCACTAACTTTCTCTTAACTTTCTGCATCTGGTGTTTTTAAAAAGTGAAAGAAGAGGGAAGTAAAGAAGTTTGCTGCACCCATATCCCCGTCACACAGATGTTGACATCAGCATTTAGTGTTTTACTAAAGAAAGGCTTCAGAAAGGTTCCTTATTCTGTTGGGATAACGTAAGTCAAAATATAACTAGGATAATGTGGAAAATGAAAATATATTCTTAATCATTGTAAACAAGATGAAAAAGTTGTCTTTCTAAATTTGACAAAGATGACAGGATTTTCATGGCTCAGAATCGTCCTGTGAGGTAACTATACATGCAGGCAAAAATGGTACCCTTACTTTGTTTTCTTGTTTTTTTCAAGCCACTGTGAGATAAGTCAAATATAACAGAGCATCAGTGTCATGTCTGCTAAGGCAGACCGCATGGAGATGAGAGAATGTGGGACCAAATGCAGACACTGACGAAAGGAGTTGAAAGTGTCTTTAATGGCGGCAGGAGCAGAATAGAAACAAAAGCAGAAAGTCACGAACTAAACTAAAAAAAGCTAAACTGGGAGCAACTACAAAAAGCAACACAAAACCTTAAAGTCATAGACATGAAACACAGATCACGAAACCCTGAGGTGCAGACCATGGAGGAAAGCAGAGAGTGATACACAGACGATCTAGCAACAAACAATTGCTATGTCCCACTTGAGGCCTGCATCCTTCGGAGGCTGCATTTGAAGGCCGAAGACGTCACAGCCAGGAGATGAAGGCTGTCCCAATTCGAAGGCTTGCTCCAAATGCAGCCAACAAATGCGTCCTTCTTTTCCCCACATTTGAAGGATGGGTCGGCTGTATCCTTCGTGACCCAGCCTATCCCAGAATTCATAGCGTGGCTCACCCAATTCCAGCTTCCAACAATGGCGGCAGCTACTTAGTTGTAATATTACTCTTCTTTCGCTTTTCAATACTTTATTAATTAAATTATTATTCATAATATTTGTATAATAATATAAAATACTTTTCAAACGCAGCAATGGTGGAGGAACTCAGCTAAAGAGTTTGAAATATTACTCTTTCTGGGTCACAAAATAAACTTTTAACATATTTTCAGACGGGAATGTATGTGTGTCAACTTCAAATATCTGCTCGGTTTATCAAGACATTACTTATTTGCCAAAGTGCTCCGTTGTTTTCGGAGACGTCTGTTACCCACCAGCTTGAAGCTGACCGGATGGTCAAGGCTCAGTAGAGCCGGCGAGAACAGCGAACTCCTGGAACATCGTTTTCAGACCCCCGCGGTCTTTCGCTACTCAGGTTAAACATGATATAAAAGTCACTTTGATAAACGTGACTTATTTCAGTGTTTTATTTGTTCCGGAGTAAATCAGTTTGGCTGAGATTAAAGTTATAGTTTTCACACAGCTGAATAAAGGTCAAACAGAAAACTGATTAAACAGAAGTGTGAGATGGTCGAGAATTTACTCCAATGTCCTGTTATATTTTAGATAGCAAGGAGCAGACGGCTGAATTTATTAAACTCCACTGAGACAGCAAGTGATGCACATCTGAAGGCTAGACCGTCCCATTTCACAGCCTCCCACTTCCAGCCTTCTTGGTCTTCAGAGGAGACCGCCCATGTAAGCCGCGAAGGCCAGGTCCTCCGAAGGATGAAGGCCCTGAACTGGGACATAGCCAGTGGAATAGAAAGGGCTTAAATACACAGGGATAATGAGGGAATGAGAACAGCACAGCTGAGAGTAATCAAACATGACAAAACAAAGCGAAGCTCTAAAAACTGAACACAGGAGATGAGACTATCAGAGTAAAACAGGAAACATAAGACAGGCACAGAGACGCAGATTTGACAAGGAGACACGGCTGACAGGGGAGACAGAGCAAACGTGGAGCACAGAGACAAGAGTAACAAACTGCGAGACTACACAAGAAACATGTAACACAGGGGAGGCAAATAGACACAACCAAAGAGCTAGAAATCACCAAAAACTAACTGAAACTAACTGAAAAACGTAAACACTGGGTCCCCAGACAGAGGACCTGCGGATTATTTCCTCTGAAGCCTTTGAGCTGTTGTTACGGCCCTAGCAGGGCCTCCTCCTGAAGTTGCCTGTGTGGGCGTGTCCTACCAGCTCTCCTGCCTTAGGTGCCACCTTTTTCTTTTGTACAGCTGACTCACATCAGCAATTAAAGGTATTTAAGCCCAGAGAAAGGTGAACCTGTGCCAGAGGGCCATGTTGGGTGGCTGCAGGTAGTGAGCTGTATTGTTCTTGTTCTTGTTCTTGTTCTTGTTCTTGTTCTTGTTCTTGTTCTTGTTCTTGTTCTTGTTCTTGTTCTTGTTCTTGTTCTTGCTTGCTTCTTGCGCTATATGCGCTTGCTTGCGCTTCTGCGCTTGCGCTTCTGCGCTATGCTTAACTTGCTTGCTAACGCTTGCGCTTGCTCTGTGGAGAGGAGTGTGTTTGGTCACTAATCTCTTTTTGACTTTTCAGTTTACTGACCGACGCTTGAGTTTTGCTTTGTTTCTTTAAAGGGTGATAGCGGCTTGTCCGTCTCTTTTAGTTGAGTTATTAATAGAAACTTTAATAAAACTCTTTAATTCAACCATTTTGCTTCTGTGTCTCCTTTTTCCGACCTGGACACTTTTTGTTAGCGTATGTGCAATATACAGTATGGGAGCCTGTTAATCTGCATTTTAATGCACCGAATTATTCAATTACAGCCAGGAAAGCTTGTGAAATATCTGCTTATTCCTTGTTGAATTCAGTTGTGTAAATCCATTACAACCAATATAGGGTTTCCCCACCTGCCAAAACCCACTTTAACCCTTGACTGTACTCATTGGAAGAAAGGTAAAAAAGAAAAAAGTTTGTATTCCCACGTACTGCTATGATTTTATTATTATATACAGAATATAGAATACACAGAAAAAATATTAAGCAATTCAATTCAACCTTTATTGACAGACTTTATGTCCAAAAACACAACATACAAACCTCAATAAAAATATAAATATAAAATATGGGCAAGAAAAAATAACTTGAATAATAAATAAAAAAAATTAAAATAACAGTAATAATAATATTAATAAACTGTTTCTGTCATCAAAGACTGAGGTTGACATCTAAAATAAATTACAGGGTTAATTCACAGGTAAGAGTAAAAAAAAATAAAGCGTTCTGGTTTTAAATAAGTCTTTAAAGTTCATGTCAAAGGAAACACTGATGATGATTCGTCACAGACTCTGTGCTTCACACCTTCATCATGTTGGCAGTGACTGGAGAGGAAACATAAGAGGTGTTTGAGTTTTTCTCTGCAAATACTTTTCACATCGTTGTGTGTCTGTGTGTTAGCATAACTTACGATCCTTGACCCACTGAGCATTTGGATCAGCACAAAGCTGTCCATATTCTGTGTTGAAACTGGAAATAAAGAGAGAAGATCATACAGATTGTTTGTGTTTATGTTTGTGTGCAGGACAACATGTGCTGACTTACATTATAGCCTTGACACAGGGTGATCCTGCAGCCTGTTCACGATACGTTTCCCCCACCACCTCAGGGCTCATATTTAAAGTGGTAACCTTAATGCAGCACATTCGGCTTCTTGAAGGATGACGAGCTGAGAAGAAGAAGGTTAAAGATTTACATATCTGGTTCGAGCAAAGTCTCATTTAAAATGTGATGAAACTCCATCACTAAACAAAAGCTTTTTAAAATATCTTTTACCTATCAAATTAATATACGAACAGCTGGGAGACATTGTCTTTATGTTTTCAAGAGGATATCTAAGAAACCAGTCCAGATCCAGATAATCTTCTGAATTCAGGGACTGGAGGGAATTTTCAGCCTTGATTGCTGTTTTTGTTATTATTCACCAAAGAATAATTTCTTTTTTAGAGGATGAGAATACGAATACACAAGAAGCTTCATTTAGTAGCAGCAGTCAGTATTTCATGAATGGGAAGCAACCTTTATCACATAACTTCGACTCATCTTATACTCTGTGTCTTTTTCTGCTTGCAGATTATATCCTTATACTTATGCAATGAGTCACAATGTAACCATGCTTCCCAGAAATAACATTTGGTGGAAAGGAACCATTGCACCCGCCTGAGTAAGTTGGCAGTAGTCAAAAGTACCTTACAACGGATGTCTACTATGCAACACGCCACCCGAAAATCACAGGAAGCTAAATTTTTGCAGGTACATATATAAATATGACTGATGTAAAAGTTTGTGGTAAAAGAGACAAGCAGAGTCCTTACATAGCAGTGATACAGAACTAAAACCCAAAGAAAGTCACAAGCCCATCAACCTTCACAAACAGGTAGAAGCTACTGCATAATAATAATTCTTGTCTTCAATTTGAATTATTTGATATATTTTTAGTAAAAGCACAGTTACCTGCAGAGCTCACACACACAAAGAGCAGGAGGAGAGTGATGAAGAGGATCTTCACAGACATTTTCACCGGCGGTCTGGCTCACTGATCAGGTTGAAGCTATACAAGCTGACCAATGCTTGGTTATTTATTGGTGAGTGTAGGAACATCTGCAGGCAGAACTGATGACGGGTTTCTGTAGGTCTTTGCATTTGTGTGTGTGTGGTTGTGGCATATCACACCTTCACCTCTTATCAGGGACACTTCAGTATTTCAGCCTATCAACACCTCACTGAGAGCTTTCTGAGAAACAGCCTCACACACACAAAGTTCACAGATGCTCAAATATGGTCAAGAGCCTGATGATTGACACCAGTAGTTTGTGCATTTTCATGAGTAATGAGTCTAACCCCACGATTATTTTTGGTTTTTTTCCATTTTGACTGTCTAAGAGTGACTCTTTTTCTCTTGTAGTTACAAACTAAACATGGCGCCCCCTCATCCACATGGCTGAAAAAAGCAACATGGAGGCAGAAAACCTCTAATATTGGCTCTTAGTTTCCAGGAGAACTTGCAGGATAGTCCAGAATGACTGTGGCTCTGTTGAGCTGTGGCTCAAATATTAAAATCTAATAAAAACAAGAATCAAATCCAGGAAGTCTACAGTGTGGCATTTGCATCTTATTGTACTGTACACTACACACACACACACACACACACACACACACACACACACACACACACACACACACACACACACACACACACACACACGCACACTAAACCACTTCCTCATTACAGATGATATATATAGAAAGTTTATCAGTCCCACACATTTATGATGTTTCATAAACATCTTTGTTCTGGTATTTTTAAATCATCATTTTTTTAGCTCTCACATCATTGTGGAGGAAATGTTTAGCTGGTTGAGGTTTTGAGTCGTTCACTTATGCAGAGCTGTCTTTAGGTCCAGCCACAGCATTTCCATCAGGTTGAGGTTTACACTTTAACTGGGCCATCGCACCACGTTCTGTTGTGGATTTGCTGATGATAATTTTAAAGCTCCTGTTTTTACCTTTTTATAAAATAGCTGCATAGAGCTGGTTTAACTTCAAAGTGATATTTGGTGTAACTACAGAACTAAGAAAATATGTAGCAGATGAAGGAAATAAGGACAAATGAAACAACAGTGTTGTTTAAAAGTTGTAGGCAACACAGGGATAAAATGGATAAAAATAAGAAATTGTTAAATTTTTAAAATAAAATGGGCTGCAGCTTTCTGGGAGATTATTAAGATATTAGATTTATTGAATGACTGGTGGTCAAAGTTTATTTGGATATCATTTGTCAGAGTCAGCTTTGCAAAACATCATGATGTACACAGATAAATGGAATCATAAAAGCAAAAATAAAGAATAAAAGAAGATTTGAAACTAAATATGTAACTAAACTTAAAAAAAAAAGAAAATCAGTTGGTTCGTCTAAGCATAGATTCACGTCCATTATTAGTCGTCACTTTAAAGTCATATAAGAACAAGAACAGAATTAAAAGAGTAAAGTAATAAAAACATTTCAAAGAAAAGTTTGAATAAAATTCATGAGGAGATACTGATGAGCCGACAGGCAACGATGCTTCACCTCACACTTTGTACTTCATACCCTCGTCATGCTCGCAATGACTGGACAGGAAAGAGAGACAAACAGGAGTTTCAGTTTTTCTCTACAAATACTTTTCATGTGTGTGTGTGTGTGTGTGTGTGTGTGTGTGTGTGTGTGTGTGTGTGCGTGTGTGTGTGTTTCTTTTAGCATAACTCACGATCTTTGACCCACTGAGCGTTTGGATCAGCACAAAGCGGTCCATATTCTGTGTTGAAACTGGAAATAAAGAGAGAAGGTCATACAGATTGTTTGTGTTTATGTTTGTGTGTAGGACAAGATGTGCTGACTTACATTATAGCCTTCACACAGGGTGGTGTTGCGGCCTGCTGACGATATGTCTCCCCACCACCTCAGCACTCATATCGAGGTTGGTGACTGCAACGCAGCACGGTCGCCTCTTTCCATCTTGGCGAGCTGATTAGAAGTTTAAAACTGAATATATTTGGCCCACAGGAGGAAACTCAAAGTGAAATTTGGGTTTAAAATGTCATAAAACTGCTAACAAAAAGTAAACAAAAGCTGACTTTTGAACTGTTACCAGACATTAAGTGACATGAAATATTTATTTTGTGCCTCACCTTGTAGGTTTTCTACTAATGAGAAATGTAAAGCAAACATTATAAAAGTATTAACAAAGTAGCTACTTACACCAATCTATGTCTTCATTTAAGACACTATATTCTTCAAGAATGCGCCTAAACAATAAGAGCAGAGGCCTGTTCTGTTAAGCAGGATTTCATATTATCCAGGTAAATTTGGGATTAAGCTGGATCACTTCTTACTGGGCTATATTTCCATGGGGGTTTTAAGCAGCATCTAATGTTTGTGTTTCCTTTCACTTGCATGGGTATTAAATCTAGATTCTTCTGCTCATATTTAGTCCAGGAATATTCCTGCTGGTTGCAAACTGATTTTTATATCAGGGCTTGAACAGGACTCCGTTTTGTACTTGCTGGCCTTATATACAATTTGCACATAATCTAAGCCTATGTTTGAATCCTGTTAAACACCACCGAGGCTACAGCTGAAAGAACAAAAACTTGCTTCCTAAATCTTCTTACTGCTGACTGTTATGCAGCAGATATCCAAATCTTTGCTGGAACACAAATTACTTTTAAAAAATTGAATTTTAAACAGGGAAAAGCCAGTTGAAAGCTCTTACACGGAGTCTGAAGTTTAATCTTACCGTCTGATCCACAGATGGCCCCAACCACCAAGACTGTGCAGACCAGCAGTAACACACTTCTAGAGTTGACCATTTTCAAAAAGCTTGAAGAACAGTGAGTAAATGATTTGTTCCCCTGTGATCTGCCTTCTTCTCCAGAGAGCGTGAAGAACTAGACATCTGGAGATGCAGAATAGTTAAGGTGTTAAAAATAGAAATGATTCCTCCAGTTAATCTCCGGATCATCTTTAAAACAATTTCCCTCTCGATGAATAAAATATTATCCGTCAATCAATCAGTCAATAAAATGAATAACATCTGAACTTTATTTGTAACATATAGCTACTTCTGTGGATTCAGCATCTTGTTCCCAGTTTTCCTTCTGATGGCTGAAGAGAATCTCACAGTCTATCCTCATTATAAAGATAAGCAAGCCGGCTCTCACACTGAACCTGGATCACTTACTTCAGCCGATCCACCTGCCTTCTTACCCTCCAAAAGTAACACTGCCCTGGACTCTCCGCTTGTGCCCTGTTCCTCCCCTCTGGAACACTTCCCCTATGGATTTTCAAAGTAAGCTCAAACTCACCTGTCAATTCTCTCTCAGCATTATCAGCAGTCACTTTGGATTAGGATCTAAAACTTGTCTCCTTTTCGTGGAACTTCTTCTCTCCTGGACCTGGAAGAACAGCTCCAATCCCAGGCAAGCTCACGGCATCCCCCTGTACCCACCTCCATTTGTTTGTGATACTTGTTTGTGAAACAAAGCTGTGTCCCATTGGTTCTCCTGTTTGGTCTATCTTAGTAATTTGGACATTCTGAACAAAATGAACAGTAAGTATGGAGAATTCAAGTCCATGTCAAGTTCTTGTCAACAGGAAGAGAAGAAGTGTCTGATCAGTTTGATACCTGCTATGTGAAGGTGTTAGAGAAGATTTGCATCAATAAGATTTCTTTCTCTGGTCTATTATGGTTACTTGTGAGTTTAGACACATATATTAGCACTTGTTAGGGTGCCTGGGTCGTCGACTCAGAGTTTTCAGTTTTGCATTTTTATTGAATTTTTGACTTTGATATTATTTATCATTTCTAGTCTTTTGGTTTCTTTGTTAGTGTTCTGTTTTCTGGTTTCTGTCTGTGTTCCTTAGTTGCTCTGTCTCCCCTGTCTGCTGTATCCCCTTGTCAAGTCTACGTCTCTGTGTTATGTTTCCTGTTTTACTTTGAAGTCCGTTTCTCAGGTTATTGTATCAGGTTTTGCTTCCCTTGTTTCGTTAGGCCTGATTTGCACCAGCTGTGTTTCCCTCCTGTTTCCCATTCCTTGATTGCTCCTCTGTGTATTTAAGCCCTGTGTGTTCCTTTGTCTGTGTTGTGACCTTCATCATCCCATGCTGGGTGTGCTGTCAGTTTGTCTGCCAGTTTAGTGTCTGTATTCCCAGTTTTCTGTTTTTTGCCATCCACCATTAAAGTTGCATTGGAGTTCAAGGTTTTGCTTCGTGTGTCTGCACTTTGGGTCCACCACTCCTGCCTGCACACAGCCTTCACATGACAGTAGTGATGGGCAGATGAAGCTTCATGAAGCACTGAAACTTTTCATCCAATTGGTTCACTCCAGCGCAAAGCTTCTTGAAGCTTCATTTGCTCTAGTAGGACATCTAGTGGACGTAAAAATATTAGTTGGCATGAATTTGAAGAGTGTGGCATTTTGCACACAGCCTGTAAATGTCAACAACAAAAGGAGTGTGTAAAACATGTATATTGTAGTTATGGCAGAATACTGTGTATATTTATACTGGCAGTATGGAAAATGATTATTTGGAAATGCTTAAAATGGAAATGATCATTTACTGTGAGGTGAGGTGTGGTTGGGGTGTGGACAGCTACACACTGAGGCTTTGAGCCTCAGTCCTGCCTGTTCACATTTTATTCTGTAAAAACTAAATTTTCACTGCTTTTATGACCTTTTTAGTGGGGAGAACATAGCTAGGATTTAATGATTTAACAAATCTTTTAAATCCTTTGTCCTCCACAATGCTAAATGGCTGGGAGTCCTCAATCACCATGCTAACCAGGTCTTCATCTATTTGAGATTGTTCTCCTGAGGAAAGACAATAAGACAAAGCACAAATATAAATATCACACACGTAATTTATTACAGTTGTATAATTTTGTTATATCATTTAGTAACATTACGGCATGCTATATTATCATGGCATTTGATGGCTCACCTGGTTTTGCTCCACAATCGGTGTTCCCCTTATTCTCATGCAAAGCTCTGTAGTGCCTAAGCATGGATGAGGTGTTGTTGTTATATCCCAGCTCCCTGGCACATAGCAAACACTTCACCTTGTACACAAGTAAAGACAGCTTAACATAAATTGTATTGCACCATCAGTATTATGAAAATACATCTTCTGTAGAAATTTACATACGTTGTTGGGAGATATAAGATCAAAATGTTCCCACACCGGGGAGGACATCCTCCTCTTCTTAGCTGGCTCCATTCTCTCCTGACTTTCTCTCCTCACTCTCCTAAACCTCCAAACTCTCTCCAAACTCTCACTAACCGCAACTCTCCATCAAACACCCACATTTTGAATGAAGTCTGAGGGGTTTATATCGCTGTCATAGCTCGCGGCAAAGTTCGAACCACGTCCTGAACCAGTCACGTGGTACAGCCAGGCAGCGAGGCTTCGGACGTCATCATTTTCAGCTCCTCCCATAAATGAAGCAAGCCTCGATACACGCATCGTGGAAACGCCCCCTCCATCACTCGACACAAGCTTTGAAGCCTCGATACAGAACGTCCCATAACTACATGACAGCACTAGGATAAGAGTAGAAGAAGGTTTTATAGATGATAAAGTGATGTTGAAATTCCTGTACCTTCAAATTTGTAAGTGTTGATCACAGCTTTGCTGGCATCAAGTAGAGTTGTTTTTATTGGCTTAAGTATGGAAGTTGTTGTAATTTTAAAATATGGGGTGATATTTTTCAGGGCAAGAAATCGAGTATAGATTTCACAATATTAACAAGACACTTTGTGAAGGCAGATGACTCACAGTTGTGTTTCTTTAGTTTAGTTAGTCTTCTAAATATACAGTAAGTACACAATGTTACAACCCTGAGTCTCTAGGGGAAGGTGAGTAACAATTAACCAACTTGAAAGAAATGTTGTGAGAGTGAAATCATTTATTAAACAAGTAAGTAAAAAGTAAGTAAGTAAAATTTATTTATGTAGCACTTTTTAAGACAAAAAGCTGTTACAAAGTGCTTCACATGGGAATGAAGGCATGTCAAACAGACAAACAATATAGCAATATAAAGGAAGTATAAAAGCATATCAAACAAAGCAATAGTACAGTATAAATATAGAATAAAACAACATATTACACACTACCATTACCCAAATCCCTGTCTAAACAGATGTGTTTTAAGCTGTTTTTTAAAAGAAGCCACAGTGTCGATGGTGCGTAGCGGGGAGGGTAAACCGTTCCACAGTATTGGAGCCAGGGTTTGAAAAGCGTGATCCCCCTTCGTTTTCAAACGAGTCCGTGGAATAGATAGAAGACCACTATCAGTGGATCTAAGAGTCCGCTTTGGAGAATAGGGTTGGAGAAGCTCCGAGATATAGGTGGGGGCCTCACCTTGTAGAGACATAAACGTAAAGGTGAGGATTTTAAACTTATATCTATACCCAACCGGAAGCCAGTGCAAGGATTTTAGTGTAGGAGTGATATGGGAAAATTTATTGCTGTGGGTTAAAAGCCTTGCTGCAGCATTTTGAACCGCTTGGAGCCGATTTAGTGAGGCCTTAGATACACAGGAGAAGAGTGCATTACAATAGTCTAGCCGGGAGGAAATGAAGGTGTGGACAAGCATCTCCAGTTCAGTTGTGGAGACAATAGTCCTGAGTTTGGCAATATTTCTTAAATGAAAAAAGCAGGAGCGGGTCACAGATTTAATATGAGTGTCAAAAGACAAAGGTTGATCGAAAATTATCCCAAGATTCTGAGCAGTAGCTTTTATCGACGATGAAAAGGCACCCAGATGTTGACTAATTTGGGGCTTGATATTCTCTGGGGCAAGGATTAAGCACTCGGTCTTGTCTGCGTTCAGCTGCAGAAAATTGTTTGTCATCCAAAGATTAATTTCCTTAAGACAGTCCATAAGAGTGGATAGCTTGTCTAATTCCCAAGGTTTAAAGGAGATGTATAATTGGATGTCGTCTGCATACAAATGAAGGGTCACCAGCAGTCCAGGCAGTGGCGGTCCTAGCCTGTTTGGCGCCCTGAGCGAACACTCCCTCTGTGTTTTTTTTCTAAAGTTTATTTTCTCCTATCTATTCACTGCAACTGAGAAATACTTACCTCTTTAGCATTTATGGAGCCTCACTTCTTCAAAGGGATAGAAAAGGTGATAGAGAGAAGTAAGACAAAAGGGACAAGATGGGAGAGAGCAGAGAGGAGAGCTGGAAGGGGGGCGCCCGATCTGGCTTCCCACACCTCCCCGCCGGATCAGGCGGTTCGCTCTACCTCCCCACTGCCTGACTGCCTTAGCTGCCCAAGTGATGTCAGCCCTTTTTAGCCATAGCCAGTGACTGGTCCTCTCAGCAGTGTTGCTAATTCTCTTACAGCCTCCCGTTGTGCCTGTTTTCTGATCCAAATCTCTCTAAGCAGGTTTGCTGTTCTACTGGCAACAAAATTCAATTCAGTTCAGTTTTATTTATATAGCGCCAAATAACAGCAACAGTCGCCTCAAGGTGCTTTATATTGTACAGTAGATCGTACAATAATAGATAGAGAGAAAAACCCAACAATCATAAGACCCCCTATGAGCAAGCGCTTTGGCGACAGTGGGAAGGAAAAACTCCCTTTTAACACGAAGAAACCTCCGGCAGAACCAGGCTCAGGGAGGGGCGGGGCCATCTGCTGCGACCGGTTGGGGTGAGAGAAGGAAAACCCCTGTACGCCACTTCCACCGGGCACACCGTGATCTTCCAGTCTGTCCTCTGCCTCAGCTGCCAAGTTTAACTTTAACACCTCACTCACACAATGTACATTCTCAGATTTCGAACTGTAAATTTCCAGATATATAACTCACTCACTTACTGCACATAATGTCCTTTTTCTATATATTCACTCACTCTCTCTTTTTGTGCACAGTTGAGTAGCGTATCAGGTCACATTTCACTGCGTGTTGTACTTGTATAACTATGCACGTGACAAATAAACAATCCTGAATATTTAATATATATATAGTTTTGCAGGGTTTTGCTGTTCGGGCCCACTAATGTTCATTGTGGGCTGCATGAACTTTTTAAAAGTCTATTCAGTGAGCATCATCAACTAAAACACTAGAATGCAATAGACGATGTGTGTGACATTTTGTGTTAGTCTGGTGGGCACTGAAAAAACAGCAGGAAAATATTTGCTCAATAATACAAAAGTTTATTTTTATATTGTTTTTCACAGCCAAATTGTTCATCAAATAAACAGATAATGCACAGAAAGAGATTCACAAATAAGCAAAAAAAGACAAATAAAACCTGAACTCCAGTGATCAATTAAAAAACAATGAAGTCAACAGGACAAATAAAATACAGGATTCTGCCACAGGTAAGAGTAAAAATTAATCTACAAATGCAAAAAAAAAAAAAAAAGTTTCAAGACAGGCTGAGAAAGCGCTCTGGTTTGAATAAGCCTTTAAAGGTGATGGAAATACTGGAAATACTGATGCAGCAGACAGGCTTCACTCCTTCTTCATTTTGGCAATGACTAGAGAGGAAAAACAGACAAGCAGGAGCTTCAGTTTTTCTCTGTAAATACTTTGCATTTATTTCTGTGTGTGTTTCTTTTAGCATGACTTACGATCTTTGACCCACTGAGCGTCTGGATCAGCACAAAGTTGTTTTCCATTTTTTGTGTCAAAACTGGAAATAAAAGACAGAAAATTATAGAGATTGTATGTGTTTGTATGTAAGACAACATGTGCTGACTTACATTATAGCCTTCACACAGTGTCCTCTTGCAGCCAGCTTATGATATATTTGCCCCACCACGTCAGCAGTCATATTGCCTTTGGTGACTGCAGGGCAGCATGGTGGTACCGGTCCAGGATGATGACGATGAGTACCTGAGAGATAAAAGCTTAAAAATGGATGTCTGTGAAGGTTCTCAGCCATCCAGGTCATCGTAGTCTAAGGAGCTTGGAAAGAAAAACGTCTGGACTTCTTTGAGTTGCTTGAAGACGTTTCACCTCTCATCCGAGAAGCTTCTTCAGTTCGGGTGAGCTCACCCGAAACCCTGGCTGATTAGGACCCCCACCCGCTTTCACACCTTGGCTCATGTGATTAGGTAGAGGATCATCAGGGGGTCCTTTTTCCCTCTTTGGGGGGGAAACTCCCACTGGGTTTAAATCTGGGACTCCCCACCAATTGACCCTTAGAACTGAAGAAGAGGTGAAACGTCTTCAAGCAACTCAAAGAAGTCCAGACGCTTTTCTTTCCAAGCTCCTTAAAAATGGATTTTTCTTACCTGAGAAAAGTCTAATTAGAAGGAAAATAAAATTTAAATCTAGTTTTAAAATATGAAACTCCTTACATAACTAAACAGAGGATGACTTTTAAAATGTGACCTGAAATTATGTTACAGTGAACAGGCATTTTTTGTTTTGTGCAAATCAATCAACAAGCAAGTGCAACAAATCAATGTTCTCACCACTTGGGGGCCCTCAAGCACTTTTTGGGCAGTTTTGGCATTATGTTAGTTAACTGAATGGTGAAAAATATTGTCCCGTAGCTGCAAGATATCATCTTATACTCTCTGCGTCTCTCTCATTTCCTGCTTTCATGCCTTATGCAATGAGTCACAATGTATGCGCCCCTCCAAAAACCCACTGAAATGATAACTTTACTAGAAAACTAAATTAAAGCAGTGAGATTTAGTTACAGAGTGAATTTGTTTGAAAGAACCCACTGCACCCACTGTGCCACACTAATAAGTTGGCAGTTATGATAGTTTAAGTGTCTTACAACGTATGCCTAGCATGCAACGCAGCGTGAGACATAAGCCCATAAGTGACAGAAAACAAAAGTTTGTATGTAGATAAACATAAAAGGTATAAACATTGTTAATGGTAAGCAGTATAGCGTGAATGGATATGGTGTGGCTGTCAATCAGTCCAGCAATGTAAAAAAAAAAATCAGGTGAATGTTGTACTTAAAAAAATCTCCAAGACTTCTTCTAAATGTAGACGTAAAGGACGCCTTTTAAAATGCCATCACTGACTAACGAAACTTAGCCCAGAAAACAGCTTCCAGGGATGCTTGGTGGGTAGAAGTCGAGTAAATGCTGGAAAAAAATGTTACAATTATAGACTGAGCAGATACCAGAATATGACTGATGTAAAGGTTTGTGGTCTTTACACAGTGGTCCTGCCCAATAAAACACAAAAATATCATAAGTGCACATTATTCACAAACAGGTAGAAGCCATTGTTGGAGATAGTCATCGCTGCGATCAAATAATCTATTTTATCTATTTTTTTCTCTTTTCTTTAGAAAAGTAAGAGCACAGTTACCTTCAGAGGAGTGGCAGCACACACACATTGAGACCAGGAGGAGAGTGATGGAGAGGATCTTCACAGACATTTCCACCGGTGGTCTGGCTCACTGATCAGAGTCAAAATCTATGAGTTGATTCGTGTTTGGTTATTTATTGGTAAGTGCCGGAACACATGCAGGCACAACTGATGAGGTGTTTTTATAGGTCTGTGTATTTGTGTGTGTGGTGTGGCATATCACACATCTGCCTCTTATCAGGGAGACTTCAGTATTTCAACCTATCAACATCTCACTGAGAGCTTTCTGAGAAACAGCCTCGCACACACAAAGTTCACAGACACTCAGATATGGTGTAGAGCCTGATGATTGATATCAACAGTCATGAGTAATGAATCTAAATCACCCACTGACTTTTGTTTTTCAGTGACTTAT
This sequence comes from Oreochromis aureus, assembly GCF_013358895.1. Taxonomy (NCBI): domain Eukaryota; kingdom Metazoa; phylum Chordata; class Actinopteri; order Cichliformes; family Cichlidae; genus Oreochromis; species Oreochromis aureus. Next base: position 32,032,747 of record NC_052950.1, on the reverse strand, counting down.
GAAGCCCCTTAACAGTCTTGATGCACATGGAGGCTTATTTTGTCTTATAAATTCCCACGACTTAAACTTTTGCTTGTAATTTCAATTAAATTGTTTAAGGTTACACAAAGTTTGCAGAGACTTAAATATAGTGTTTAAAACAGTTTGTGTATTGTCACAAATGATGGATCTAAATCACTCGTCGATTATTGTTTTTTCATTTTGATTGTGACTGTTTATCTCTTGCAGTTGTGCATCAGGCCTCAAGTGAAAAACAATAGTGACTCATGATGCTTCTTAATGATCCTGATGCACATCTATTCACATTTGCATCATTTGTTGATGCTTGGCTGCTTATTTTTCATCCATAAATCCCCACAACTTAAACTTTTGTTTGTAATTTCAGCCATTAAACTCCCACTGAAAACTAAAGCAGTGAGACGCTCCCACGTTTATTTCATTTAGGAGTATTTTTGGCAGATGGTAACTTTCACACTCTGTTCTGGAGGAACTGTGTAACAACCCTTTTGGGTTATAGCACCACTAGGGGGGGGGGTTGCCCTACTATTGTAGTAGTTGTGGGAGTCTCCTAGTGGGTGTGTGTTGTTAGCGGCATCCATTTTCATGCTGCTCATGTTCTTTCTCTCTAAGAAACCTTACTGTTGTAACGGCCTGGCGCCTGCGACTACCGATCCCCGCACATGTATGTACGGACAGAGTAGAGCCGTGGAGACCTGGCTTGTATGGTGTATTGTTGCTGACACCAAATAAAGGTCTGTTATTGGATTTAACCGACTGGCTTCGGGTATTTCAGCTACCCTCCACACCACATGCCTGCTGGACCTGCTAGTCGCTCCCGCCTCGCCAGACTGCTGTTACAACTGTTTTATACAAATGTAATTGTGTTGACTGTTTAATCTTCCAATACACACATGCAAAGATCAAACATTTCTAACGCAGACTAAATACCCACAGAAAAAGTGGTTTGGATATGCACTGCTAATTTCTCAGTTGAGGTGTTTGTGCTCATATGCTGTAATTGGTTTTCTCCAAGTGTGCTGTTGTGTATTATCACCAAACATCCATTTTGGTCTCATCTGTCCATATGACATTCTTCCAGATGTTTTTTAGTTGCCTGTAAAATAACATGTTACACCTCATTAGTGTTTTGCATTTTTTCAATAATGCAGAAATGTAACTCATTAATGTTAGAACAGTTACAATTATATTGATTTATACTATCAGCATACAAAATGCCTTTTTTCTACCTGTTCACTTGTGCTACAATCAACTGATTACAGTTTGTGTGTGGGAGGAGGAACATGATGGTGCAGTACAGTGATACAGCTTTTGAAGAATACAGACATGGACATTACCTTTTTTTTTTATCACACAAAAGCACACGAGTATGATGGAAAACAGAGAAAAACTGCATTATATTGCTAACATAACTTAGCCTCTTTGCAAGCATCTGCACAGACAGCATGCTAACACAAAGCTAGCTAAGAAGTTGAGAGCATGCTAGCCACTGAGCTTCAACAGGTAACAAAGGCAGTGATGAACAGGCAGTCGTGCAGCCTTGGGTTCTGCCTGTTCATACTCCTAGAAGGAACTTAACTTTAGTTTTTGTTGTCAGCTTTGTGTTCATAAGTAAATAAACAAACAATACTATGTGAGTCCTCATCAGGGTAGGGATTGGTGCTGGTGTGTGGAACTGTAGGCTAAATTAGGTTTATATTGTTAACTGGTAATTAAGTGAAACTTGGTTTTATTACCTTATATATTACTGCTTCATATAAATCTTTGTGGCTTTTTATTAACTGGAAACATTAGAAATTGTTTAAAGCAGTGGTTTTCAAACTTTTTACATAATCCCCCACATGGCAGGAAGAAATATTTTCACGCCCCATCTATTGTTAATGTAACTGCTGCGAAAAAGTGGTTCTGATGTTAAACATTAGTTCTGCATGAGTTTTCTGCCAGGTAACGTGCGCACCTGTTAGAACTCTGGCTACACACTTTCAGAACCACTGGTTTAAAGCCACATTTCCTGGGGTGCAGTTTCCCTGGTAGTGCTATTGCTTTCTTTCCCATTTTTGTTCCTTGCAGCAAGAACATGGTTTAGTGTACATACCTGCCTTAAAAACCAAAACCAAACAATCCTATGTGAGTCCTCATCAGGGTAGGGATTGGTGCTGGTGTGTGGAACTGTAGGCTAAGTTAGGTTTTATATTGTTAATTGTTAATTATGTGAAACTTTGTGTTACTACCTCATCTATTACTACTTCATACAAATCTTAGTGGCTTTTTATTAACTGGAATAATTAGAGGTTGTTTAAAGTCACATTTCCTGGGGTGCAGTTTCCCTGGTAGTGGTTTTGCTTTCTTTCCCATTTTCTCATTTTTTTGCAGCAAGATGAATGTTTCGTGCACATACCTGCCTTAAAAGTCTTTCAACATAATCAGTCTAAATGATTGTGAAACTTGCTTTGTGCCATTCCCCTTTCTTTTTATTTTGCTCATTCCCACAAACTTTTATCCACTTTTTGCTAAGTTGCATTCTTTATCTGATGTGGTAATACATATTTGAGTTTATGTTACTTCCTGTTTAAACTACACTTTAAGAAATAGTCAAACCAAAGATAAGACAACCACAAAAGCTTATTTCCTGTTTATTTAGTAGGAAATGGGTTTGTAAGAGACATGTTTCTTAATTTGATGGTCTGAGTGTCTAACTCCCCAGTACGACTGCTAAATGACAGATTAAATTTAATATTTCTATAAGGATATTTATGATGATCATATTAATAAAAACATTTACTTGATTACTCCCAAGAGAAAGTAATTTGTTACACTACTTGTTACATTACTTTTACTCTGTAAAATGTCCTGAAATGCACATCATATAATTAGCATTTAACTATATAAACCTAAGGCTACAGTCCCACATACATACATCCATCATCACTATCGTCACTATCTTATTAAAGACACAAATAAGATGTTTTTGTTAGCATTTAAGTATGAACACAAAGGAACTGGACTACTTACTGGTTCTCTACAAGAACTGGTTCTTGATTCCCATCCCTGTACCTCGGATACTGTACCTGTCTCCGCCCAACTGCACATTTCTTTGTGTTGACCATGAGCCCCATCTACCTCAGGGACTCCAGCACTGTGGTCTGTTGTACATGCCCAGGTGTTACTGTGGATGATGGGAAAATCCAGGTATGTGGTGGTATATGCAGCCTGCGAATGCAAAACCCAATCTATGAGGTGCAGGAAAGTAGCTGGAGCCACCAACCCATGCCAATCCATCTCAGGACCTCTATGGGGCAAACTTAAATAAATGTGCATAATACTGGATTATTAGGCTCAACTGAAAACACCAAGGGAATCAGATTCTGGGAATGCATAAGGAGATTTTGTGTGAGTCTGGTGTATATTCAAGCAACTTCCCTCCCCATCCCCAACTGCCTCCCTCTACCCATTCTACCACAACGACGCACACATGTAGGGCCTTGGGGTGCAGGTGTGTCACCAGGGTGCAGGGGAGGCATCCCCCTCTGTCCCCTTCTGGCCTCAATTTTATTCCACAAACTAGACATCCACATTCCTCACACTTTCATAACACATACATATAAGTGTCACAGTTTGGGGGGGCAGACCGTGTGTAGGTGTGTGAGGACCCAGGAGCAGACACAGGCGAGAAGATGAAACTGGACTTTAAACCAAAAGCGAGCCTTTATTATGGCTGATGACAGCGAGTCCAAACTAGAGATGGACCAATCCGATATTACGTATCGGTATCGGTCTGATACTGACCTAAACTACTGGATCGGATATCGGAGAAAAATTAAAAAAGGCATCCGATTCATTAATTATCACAAAAGCACCTCACAAAACTTGCGACATGGCCTAACCCAGCTCATAACCTTAGCACGTCGGAGGAATACGCGTCACGTGATAGAGCGGCAGTGGCGGCGTGGCGAGACCTCTGGTCTGGTTGAGCATTTGGAGCCTCGCTACGTGCTTCCAAACTGGTGTTGTGCCAAAATGTGATTGTCTGCCAAAAACTGATTTCCGGTATTTGCCAAAAACTGATTGCTCGTATTTAAACTGCTATAAGTAACTTGTTAGGCTATAATATGTGAAACATATGGCAAATGCATCCGTCATGGATGACACAAAGTCATATTGAGCAACAAACAACATTTGTGTAACAAGGTACAAGGCGCAATCAGTTTTTGGCAGCAACTTTTATATAACCTTTATTTATGCAGTTAAAAAAAATCTCATTAACATTAAAAAGGTCTTTTGTAAGAGTAAGTTGGTCAAGAGGACAGCAGAAATGGCAGCAAATATTACAATAGTGGCATACTGGGCTTAAGCCCGGGTCATTTTTTCAGAAGCATGGGGTCTTTTGGAGTGTAATTTGTTAGGTAGATGCCTGACTGACAACTGTATAAAACAAAAACAACACAAGAAGCACAGAGCACACCGTTGTAAATTCCCCCTAATTTTGGTATGATCCGAGCTCAGACACTAGGCGACTGAGCACAGCACACATGTGAGCGAGGGGGGAGAAGCTGCTGCCTGCGAGTTTGCTGCAGACAGAGGAGAGCTTAAGTTTGACCAGGTACCAAAGCAAATCATTCGTACTGTACAAATAATGTAAATATGACGGTGTATCACAAAAGAGTGATGTCAAACTGATCACTTGGTTGCGTTACTTGCTCTTTGCGTGAATCAACAAATGGATAAATAAAAAGCCGAACGACAATGCTGATTTTTTTAGAGAGTCTTAGCTTACATTTCATATTTTCAGTTCTTACCCTCCACGGCTAAACAAACTCTCTAAATCGGTTTCAATTGTGTACTGATGTACACAATAATGGACATAAGGAGCTTCTTTTAAAGAAAAAACTCAGGTAGATGTTATTTTATATATTATGCTTTGGATGTTGTTCAGTATGCAAAACAAGAGGAATTCCAATACACAGCAGTATATTCACAGTTGAAACCAGATATTTACATACACTTTAGGGAGAAAACATAAAAACTTTTTTTTTTACTGTTAAACATCAATTTAGAGTAAACTTTTGTTTTAGATAAATAAATGTTGAAATATCTTTTGAATTAGTTAAATGTCAGAATAAAAAGAGGGAGCTGTCTATTTTAATCACTTTCATCAAATTTAGGAGTACATATACACTAAGTTTATTGTTAATTAATAAGAAAACTGAGCTGAAGAAGCTTCTGATAGGTTAGTAGAGTCCATGCGAGTAAATTGGTGACACACCTATGGATGCATATAAGGCAAAACACAGAGGCCGTTTCTCAATTCTCAAGTACGCGAGTACGTACTCGCGTTCTCGGCGAGTACGTACTCGCCGAGAACGCACGGGAGAACGTACCCGCCGAGAACGCGAGCACGGACTTGCGATATGTACAATTGGAACACCAGCGTACGTGATGATGTCACAGGTCCGGAGTTTTTACTGCCATCCCCTCTTAATTTAACTGTGAGTAACATGTTATGAAGCTTAACTGTAATCACAGCCAAACCGGTTTACTCAGGAACAAATAAAACACTGAAATAAACTAAACATTAACATTTAGAAGTGATCTAAGTGACTTATATATCATTTTTAACCTCAGTAGTGAAACCTCTATTAATAAAAATAGTGTACATGTACATACGTGTACATACCTTAATAAAAACAAGCAGGTGAGATGTTAGAACGCTTTTATTTTCATTCTAGTGGACACTCAATACTATAGACAGCTGCTGGGGTTTCTTTAACCTGAGTAGTGAGAAGACCGCGAGCGTGGGGGGGGGGGGTGAAAACGATGTGCCGGGAGTCCGCTGTTGAGTTTTGGACGAAATGCATTCTGGGAGCGAGAACACATCCGGGACTTTTTCGCGTTCTCGGCTTGATGCGTACTTCGAATTGGAACAGTACTTGGTCTCCGACTGATGACGTATCACGAGTACACGAGAACGCAAGTACGCACAAGTACGCATATTGAGAAACGCACAGAGCCTGTTTCTTTGACATGGGAAAAATCAAGAGATGTCAACCAAAACACCAGGAAAAGAATTGTGGAGCTCCATAAGTGTGGCTCAATTTTGAATACAATTTGGTGCCATTTGCAATTCTATATTTACTAAGTTATGCAGGCTTGTTTGCACAACAAGGGTGAATAATTATATGAACTTTTTCTGAATCTAAATAGTGTACTTTGGTAGAATTTAGTCCTTGTGTCTTGATACAGCCCCGACTTTGTTCTGCCTTGTCCTGCATATGTGATATTTTTTTTTTTCCTACATGAAGTCATTCTTTATTGAACAAAACTCAAAACAGAGCCTAATAATCTTTCAGTCATTTCTACCCTCACTTAATTTCCTTTCGCTGCTCAGCTCTCACACAGTGGCTCAGCTATGCTCCAATCCCTCCATATTGTGGCCAATCACATGCGAGGATATAGGATAATACCATTATGTGAAAAACAGAGAGGGTGAGAGACGCAACAGTCAAGTGGAGCATCCGTCTGTCCTCTCAGTAAGTGAGTGACACAGTAGACAGCGGTGAGGAGGGCTGTGCGAAAGCAAAAACACATAAATATGCCTGACACCTGTAAACGTAGCAGCATCTGGCTGCAGTTTAAAGACTTTTTTTGTCTCGGTCTCGGTCTTGGTCTCGTCTCGACTTGGTCTTGGTCTTGTCTTGGTCTCGAAACCCTCTGGTCTTGGTCTTGTCTTGGTCCTCGGATTAGGCGGTCTTGACTACAAGTCTACTTACAAGGACATTGTACTGCAGCTGTTCAATCAAAATTTTAAACGAATATCCTCATATGCGGCTCTCATTTTTCTTAGAAACAAAAATCAGGTAAAATGAAATATCTGGTAATTCTTTGTTTTTACGTCCTAATATGCCCAAATATGAAAGAGAAATAAAAAATGCATGCCATGAAAGAGTTCAGGTCTTTCAGGAGGTTAAAGGTGATGGAAATACTGGAAATACTGATGCAGCAGACAGGCTTCACACCTTCCTCATTTTGGCAGTGACTAGAGAGGAAAAACAGACAAGCAGGAGCTTCAGTTTTTCTCTGTAAATACTTTGCATTTATTTCTGTGTGTGTTTCTTTTAGCATGACTTACGATCTTTGACCCACTGAGCGTCTGGATCAGCACAAAGTTGTTTTCCATTTTTTGTATTGAAACTGGAAATAAAAGACAGAAAATTATAGAGATTGTATGTGTTTGTATGTAGGACAACATGTGCTGACTTACATTATAGCCTTCGCACAGTGATGCCTTGCAGCCTGCTCACGATATGTTTCCCCCACCACGTCAGCACTCACATTGTCTTTGGTGACGTCAACACAGCACGGTGGTTTACTTCCAGGACCACCATGAGTATCTGAGTGATAGAAGGTTAAAAACTGATTTGTCTTCCATCACTAAACAGAGGATGACTTTTAATATGTGACCTGAAATTATGTTACAGTGAACAGGCATTTTTGTGCAAATCAATCAACAAGTAAGTTTAACAAATCAATGTTCTCACCACTTGGGGGCCCTCAAGTACTTTTTGGGCACTTTTGGCATTATGTTAATTGTCTTTGATTTTTATAGTCGCTGGGATTCAAAGAAAAAATGAATGAAAACCAATCCAACTTTGGCCCAGAATTAAGTTTTGCTGTTGCAGAGCTCTGCCACAGATTTTAAAGAATGTTTCTATCTTCAAATGTCTCTGATTCAAAAAGCATATGACATGCTCCCATTTGTGCAGCACGTGGATATTTCTTAAAGAAACTCCAGCTAGCCTGGCCATGCTCCGCAGCATACCTATACAATATCTGCATAGACATGAAATCAGTGATGGTTTGATCAGAACTTGTCTCCAAGCAGCCTGAAGCTGGACAGATAGTCTCGATATGATAGAGAAAGGTGGGTTACTTTGAAATATCCACGTGCCGTGACCAAAGGGGAGTCATACCCTGTATATATGGAATATGTAACTGAGTGGAGACATAGTCTTGGTATGATAGAGAACATATTCTCAATGTTCTTATGTTTATAATAGACGGTACGTCACTGTTTGCTTTGTGCTGTTATCAGGATCACTCAGAACGTTTCCATAAATATATTTTAGCAGAGGCGAGACTTGATCCAACAGTTGGAGATATCATCTGGTTCCCGGAATTTTTACTTATATTTATTTATTTTCTTAACCAAATTGAATCAAATAGAAATATGAACGGTTGGGAAACATCGTCTTCATGTTCTGAAGAAGATATCTGCTGTACCAAACTAATCCAAACTGATTCTGTCTTAAGTTGCTTTTTTTGTTATTATTTGCAAACAAAGCATGTTGATTTCTTTTCCAGAGGATGAGAATAAGGACCAACATTAAGCTCCATTTATTAGCAATGATTAATATATCAAGATTTCAAAGTTCAGATGTGCTGATAACCGAATGGTGAAAAATATTGTCCCGTAGCTGCAAGATATTATTTTATACATTCTCTGCGTCTCTCTCATTTCCTGCTTTCATGCCTTATGCAATGAGTCACAATGTATGCACCCCTCCAAAAACCCACTGAAATGATGACTTTGCTGTTTTTCAGTGACTCATGCTGCCCCTTAACAGCCTAGATGCACATCTATTAACATTTGCATGACTGGAAGACTTTTATGCTGCTTATTTTTTCTTATAAATTCCCACGACTTAAACTTTTGCTTGTAATTCAATTGTTTAAGGTTTCATGTTTGCATCAAGCTATTTTACCACTGGAAACTCAAAAGAACTCACTGTTACTGTTTATTTTATTTAGGTGTACTTCTGGCAAATGATCAGATAAGTTTGACACTCTGCTCTGGAGGAAATGTGTGACAGAAATGTCGACTGTCTTTATCTTTCAACACACACATGCAAAGATCACCATTTTCTAACACAGACTAAATACCCCACATGAAATATGTTTTGTGTATGCGTTTGTAACACCTGCTTAGTATAGTAAGGTTAAGCTTATCGACTAGATTCGAGAGGAGTAAAATAAATTTGAGAGAACTGAGTGCTGAACAGCCGGTGTTCTGACAAAACGTCCTACTTTGGCAAAACGTCCTACCGTAAGTAGTTTATGCACATTTGTGCTGTCACAGAGTAATTCCAGCACAAATGTAAGTAGGTATGACGGTTTGCCACTTAACTTTGCCCATCAGAGTATGCTTGTAACTCATAATTATTAAGCCAGAACGGTTTGCCACTTCATTTTAGCCGTTAAAGTATGCTTGTAGGTCACATTCACAAAGGTAGCATGGTTTGGCACGTAATTTTACCCGTCAGAGTATGTTTCTAGCTGTTATTAACAAAGGTAAGATGATTTGCCACTGAATTCTAGCTGTAAAATTATGCTTCTAGCTCATATTCACAAAGGTAGGATGGTTGGCCACTTAATTTTAGCTGTTAAAGTATGCTTGTACGTCACATTTATAAAGGTAGGACGGGTTGGCACTTAATTTTACCCATCACAGTATGTTAGTAGCTTATATTCACATAGGTAGGATGGTTCGCCACTGAATTTCGTGTTGTGCGCATGCGTAGAAACAACGGGTAGGATGGTTTGTCAGGTAGGATAGATTCCCAGAACACTGTTTCCTGCCAGGTAAATGACGCCCCATAGCGTGGTGGCGTCATTCGGGGCGACTGGAATCGATAAGGGAATCGTTTGCAAAAATGGCAAACGATTCCAAGGAATTGAAACAGTGGGAACCGGTTCTCAACAAGAACCGGGTTTCGATACCCATCCCTACTTCTGAGGTTTCATGGTTGAATCTCAGTATTTATTATTTCCCAGTTTAGTTCTAGTTCAGATCCTCACACACCTACACACGGTCTGCCCCCCCAAACTGTGACACTTATATGTATGTGTTATGAAAGTGTGAGGAATGTGGATGTTTAGGTTGTGGAATAAAATTGAGGCCAGAAGGGGACAGAGGGGGGATGCCTCCCCTGCACCCTGGTGACACACCTGCACCCCAAGGCCCTACATGTGTGCGTCGTTGTGGTAGAACGAGTAGAGGGAGGCAGTTGGGGATGGGGAGGGAAGTTGCTTGAATATACACCAGACTCACACAAAATCTCCTTATGCATTCCCAGAATCTGATTCTCTTGGTGTTTTCAGTTGAGCCTAATAATCCAGTATTATGCACATTTATTTGAGTTAAGTTTGCCCCAGAGGTCCTGAGATGGATTGGCATGGGTTGGCGGCCCCGGCTACTTTCCTGCACCTCATAGATTGGGTTCTGCATTCGCAGGCTGCATATACCACCACATACCTGGATTTTCCCATCATCCACAGTAACACCTGGGCATGTACAACAGACCACAGTGCTGGAGTCCCTGAGGAAGATGGGGCTCATGGTCAACACAAAGAAATGTGCAGTTGGGCGGAGACAGGTACAGTATCCGAGGTACAGGAATGGGAATCAAGAACCAGTTCTTGTAGAGAACCAGTAAGTAGTCCAGTTCCTTTGTGTTCATACTTAAATACTAAGAGACATAGTGATGATAGTGATGATGTATGTATGTATGTGGGACTGTAGCCTTAGGTTTATATAGTTAAATGCTAATTATATGATGTGCATTTCAGGACATTTTACAGAGTAAAAGTAATGTAACAAGTAGTGTAACAGATTACTTTCTCTTGGGAGTAATCAAGTAAATGTTTTTATTAATATGATCATCATAAATATCCTTATAGAAATATTAAAATTAATCTGTCATTTAGCAGTCGTACTGGGGAGTTAGACACTCAGACCATCAAATTAAGAAACATGTCTCTTACAAACCCATTTCCTACTAAATAAACAGGAAATAAGCTTTTATGGTTGTCTTATCTTTGGTTTGACTATTTCTTAAAGTGTAGTTTAAACAGGAAGTAACATAAACTCAAATATGTATTACCACATCAGATAAAGAATGCAACTTAGCAAAAAGTGGATAAAAGTTTGTGGGAACAAGAAAAATAAAAAGAAAGGGGAATGGCACAAAGCAAGTTTCACAATCATTTAGACTGATTATGTTGAAAGACTTTCATGACGGGCTTTTTAAGGCAGGTATGTGCTCTAAACCTTCCTCTTGCTGCAAAAAAAATGAGATAATGGGAAAGAAAGCAATACCACTACCAGGGAAACTGCACCCCAGGAAATGTGGCTTTAAACAACCTCTAATTATTCCAGTTAATAAAAAGCCACTAATATTTGTATGAAGTAGTAATAGATGAGGTAGTAACACAAAGTTTCACTTAATTACCAGTTAACAATATAAACCTAACTTAGCCTACAGTTCCACACACCAGCACCAATCCCTACCCTGATGAGGACTCACATAGGATTGTTTGTTTATTTACTTATGAACACAAAGCTGACAACAACAACAACAACAAAAAAAAGTTAAGTTCCTTCTAGGAATATGAACAGGCGGAGCCCAGAGCTGCACGACTGACTGTTCATCACTGCCTTTGTTACCTGTTGAAGCTCAGTGGCTAGCATGCTCTCAACTTCTTAGCTAGCTTTGTGTTAGCATGCTGTCTGTGCAGATGCTTGCAAAGAGGCTAAGTTATGTTAGCAATATAATGCCGTTTTTTTCTGTTTTCCATCATACTCGTGTGCTTTTGTGTGATAAAAATAAAGGTAATGTCCATGTCTGTATTCTTCAAAAGCTGTATCACTGTACTGCACCATCATGTTCCTCCTCCCACACACAAACTGAAATCAGTTGATTGTAGCACAAGTGAACAGGTAGAAAAAAGCATTTTGTATGCTGATAGTATAAATCAATATAATTGTAACTGTTCTAACATTAATGAGTTACATTACTGCATTATTGAAAAAATACAAAACACTAATGAGGTGTAACATGTTATTTTACAGGCAACTAAAAAACATCTGGAAGAATGTCATATGGACAGATGAGACCAAAATGGTTGTTTGGTGATAATACACAACAGCACACTTGGAGAAAACCAATTACAGCATATGAGCACAAACACCTCAACTGAGAAATTAGCAGTGCATATCCAAACCACTTTTTCTGTGGGTATTTAGTCTGCGTTAGAAATGTTTGATCTTTGCATGTGTGTATTGGAAGATTAAACAGTCAACACAATTACATTTGTATAAAACAGTTCCTCCAGAACAGAGTGTGAAAGTTACCATCTGCCAAAAATACTCCTAAATGAAATAAAAGTGGGAGCGTCTCACTGCTTTAGTTTTCAGTTGGAGTTTAATGGCTTAAATAACAAGCAAAAGTTTAAGTTGTGGGGATTTATGGATGAAAAATAAGCAGCCAAGCATCAACAAATGATGCAAATGTGAATGGATGTGCATCAGGATCGTTAAGAGGCATCATGACTCACTATTGTTTTTCACTTGAGGCCTGATGCACAACTGCAAGAGATAAACAGTCACAGTCAAAATGGATAAACAATAATCAACGGGTGAATTAGATCCATCATTTGTGACAATACATAAACTGTTTTGAACACTATATTTAAGTGTCTGCAAACTTTGTGTATGTGTTTCTGTGGAAGTTCTCAGTGTGCTGTTGATATGTTGAAATACTAAAGTCTCCCTGATAAGGGGCGGAGCTGTGATATGCCACATCATGCCCATACAAAGACCTGTTAAAACTTGTCATGAGCGCTGCCTGTGAATGTTCCTGCACTTACCAATAAATAACCAAATCTGAATCATATATAGTTTCAACCTGATCAGTGAGCCAGACCATCAGTGAAAATGTCACTGAAGATCCTCTCCATCACTCTCCTCCTGCTGCCACTCCTCTGCAGGTAAATATGCTCTCACTTTTCTTAAGCACAAAAAAAAGAGAACAAAATACATAAAATTAATCAAAGCATTACTTTTTCAAACAATGGCATCTATCTATTTGTGATTGGGGGGGGGCTACACATCTGACTTTTGGGGGTATGACTGCTCGCATGCTCGGCATCATTTGCATCACCCTTTTGACTGTCATAACTCCAAACTTACTATGGTGGCACAGTGTGCAATGGTTTCTTTCAAGCTAATTCACTCTGTAGCCAGATCTTGATGCTGTTTAGTTTTATGGGTTTTTTCTGCGAGGGGTGCATACATTGTGACTCACTGGTTAAGTGTGACAATACCATCTACAAGCAGGAAATGAGAGTGATACAGAGACACAAAGAGTATAACGTGATATGTTGCAGCTATGGGGTAATTCTGTTCAACATTCAGCTCCCTGCACATCTTTAGACTAACTTTTGCCATGGTTGCACTGGTGCGCCTAACTTTTTTTCTTAGGTGCACCAGCACAAAAGTTCGGTGCACCCAAAGTTTTCAACTGCATCGCTTAACACCACAGCTTTTTTTTTAAATTGCTGCCTATACAGACAATATTGATTTGTAAGTGATAAACTAACAATCTTGTCAACACAAAGTTCTTTATTTGGAGCACATTTCTACAAGAAAGATAAGTTACCATATTTTTTGGACCATAAGGAGCACCAGATTATAAGGCGCATTAAGCAAAACCAAACAGTCCGATAAGTCAAACTTTACTCCGCTCATTCTTCTTGCTTCCTCCACTTCTGTCAATTGAGTCATTAATGTTGAATTGTCTCGCAGCTGCTCTATTCCCATGTTCTACTGCGTGACTGATAGAGTCTGAAATCCGCTTCTTAAGCATGTCTCTAAACAGGAGCAATTTTGGAGTCCTTATACACACACAGTACGGTAATATTATGTTGAAGCACAGTAAGTATTACTCTGTGAGGCTGCAATGCCCCAACAATCCATCAAGCAGTGCGGCTTCGTAGCTTACCACAGTCACACTAAAACATTTTGGCAGATTTTTGAGCGTCGTGTACCACATAAAATTGTTTTGTGGTCAGTAAGCACAACCAGGATTCATAAATAAGGCACACTTTTGAAGAAATTAAAGGATTTTAAGTGTTCCTTATTATATGAAAAATACGGTATTGAAAAAGTTCTTGTGCTTAAAGTGCCTCACTGAGCTGAAATTTGAACTTAAAATATCTCAATATCTGAACATCTTACCTTGGGCATGGGCATCAGAGAGGTCCCGCCCTTGACTATCTCTGATTGGTTTAGACCACGATATGGGTATAATGCATTATTGTTATTGACTTTTTCTTTTTTACTCAAATGGCTGGTCTCACTGGTGCAACCTAGGATTTTTTTAGTCGCACCACTGAGAAATAAGGTCGCATTTGGGACCAAACTGGTCGCATTCTAGAGCCCTGTCTTGTATGATTAAACATTGTTAACTTTCAATATAATCTAGTTTTATTTATATAATATCAAATCACAGCAGAAGTGACCTAAAGATGTTTTGACTCTTATAATTAAAGATACAATAGCTACTTGGCGGGGCCCGATGCCTGTCGCTCGGTCAGGCCTCTTCCGGGGCAAAGGGGGCCCTCGGGCCTCCGGCCTCGGGGCCTGCAACTCGGTTCACTCTGGCACAGCTGGCTGCCGGCAGAGCCGGCGGGCACGCCGGTGCAGCCCCTCTGGCTTCTGCTCCGTGGCTACTGGGTGACCCCTCGTCTGGGGATCTCCTCAGCCCTTCCCAGGAAGGTGGCACGGATGCCCCTCCGTGGTACTCCTTGGGCTCTCGCACTCTGGGTCCTCTGGATGTCTGGAGCCTGGATCTCCTCCATGCCTGCTTCATGCCCTGGGGGACGGGGCTATGGGCCTCCACACCCTCTAGCAGACCGTTATGTGGGAAAACCTTTTGTATACAAGCGCGTTGATCCACACAGGTGTGCACACGGGTGTTCACTGTTCGTAGACATAAACTACACCTTTCTTAGCTGCTACTTCAAAGCACATTGTGCGCTGTCTGTCCTGCGTGCTGCACAACAACTTTCAATATTTAGTATTTACTGCTGTTCACACTCAGCTAGATTAACGTGATGGTGTTGTGTTTAGTATGTTGCTTTGTTTTTGTTTGTTTTTTTGCTTGTCTTCTCTTCTTTTTCTCTCAACAGGTGATCCAGGAGATTTTTTTTTTTCTTTCTCTTTGTCTTTGTAAGTGCCCTTTCTCACTGTCCCTTTTCCTTCTGTTTTTCTTTTCCTTCCTCTCTTTCTTTCTCCCTTTCCTATCCCCAGTCATGTCTGTCCCATCTGTAACAACTGAAAATAAAATAAATAATAACAACAAAGTTTGATCAAATGGACCAATACGGCAATGCCATGATGATCCATTTGGCAAAATAAATCCATTTGGTATCCTTGTTGGTCTTCAGACAACAATTCTGACGGCTTAAGAACCAAATGGGACAGACAAAAGAAAAAAAGAAAAAAGAAAAAAAGAAAAAAAAGAAATAAGGTCGCATTTGGGACCAAACTGGTCGCATTCTAGAGCCCTGTCTTGTATGATTAAACATTGTTAACTTTCAATATAATCTAGTTTTATTTATATAATATCAAATCACAGCAGAAGTGACCTAAAGATGTTTTGACTCTTATAATTAAAGATACAATAATACAGATAAAATCATATGACTCCCCATGAGTAAGCAACAATGGGAAGGGAGAAACCTACACAACCAGGGTCAGGGAGGGGCAACCATCTGTAGGGATGTATTGGGCTGAGGGGTAGAAGACAGTACAACAAACATACTGTGAAAGAGATCCAGAGATTAATAAAAACACGTTAAACAGAGAGTGATGTTTAAACACATAATAAGTGAAAAAAGTGCATCATGGGAAGCCTCTAACAGCCTAGACTCTGGATAGTCATGTTTATTGATATAATAACCGTTGCTAGCAAATGAAGCTTTTTCTCATTTCTTATCACCTCCTCTGGAAAAGAAATCGACATGCTTTACTGGAAAAACATAACAGCCAGAACAATCTGAGACCTCTGTTAAAAAGTGTTTATGGAAACTTTCTCAGTGATCCAGGAAACAAACACAAAGCAAATGATCACACACCCTCTATTATAGAAATAATAGAAATATATATAAAGAGAGTATTGAGAATATGTGATTCACAACCTCAGAAAAATGTGTTCATGTACTTTTTTTTCTCAGAGACATTAGAAGACAGAAACATGCACTCAGCCTGCCTTCATCTATAAAAAACACACTGTGTAATAACTGAAAACATTGTTACTTGTTGATTGTTTTATGCACTTTGATCACTAAAAGTATTTTTTTCATTATCTGTCAAAGTGTAAAATTTTTACAGAGTGAGGCACAAAAAAGGCTCGCTCACTGTCACATATTTTCAGGTAACATTTGTTTTGTTTTGTGATGGAGCTTCATCACATTTTAAACTTGGAGTTAACTTTCCTTCTAATCAGACTTTCTCAGGTCAGATAAATCAGTTTTTAACCTCCTACCTCTCAGATTCAGCTCGTCCTGGAAAGAAAGGTCCGTGTTGCGTTGACGTCACCAAAAACGATATGAGCCCTGAGGTGGTGGGGCAAACATATGATGAGCAGGCTGCAAGACCACCCTGTGTGAAGGCTATACTGTAAGTCAGCACACGTTGTCCTACATACAAACAAATACAATCTCTATAATCTTCTTTTTTTCATTTAAAGTTTGAACACAAAAAAGGGACAACTTTGTGCTGATCCAGACGCTCAGTGGGTCAAGGATCGTAAATTACGCAAGCACAGACACACACATATAAAAAAAAATATTTGCGGAGATGAACCGAAGCTCCTCTTCGTGTCTCTTTCCTCTCCAGTCATTGGCAACATGAGCAGGGAGTTTCCCACAAAGGCTGAAACATTGCAGCTCTTCTGCCACATCAGGATCTGCTCATAGTCACTTATACTTGTCGTAGGACTTCCTTATGATTTTTTTCATATTTGCAGTTTAAATTTGTAAGGTTACTTCACTCTGTTCTTACTGACTGTGTTGTATTTTATTCTTGATGTCGGATTTAAGTCACGCATGACTTGATTTGAAAGTGATGCTTAATGCTGAAAATTAGATGGACCAATTGAGTTCTTATGTTATTTTAAGCTAGGAATTGTCTTTTATTCTTTTTTTCTGCTTATATGATTCCTGTTACGTCCATGAGATGGAAGTGTAGGGGAGCGTGTGAGGAAGAACAATGAATAAAGCAGAAATGGTTAAATTGTAAACTTTATTCTTAACACAAAGAGAGAGCAACATCGCTAGATCAATATCAAAAGAAAAAGAAAACACAACACAAATTCACCCATCTAAAGAGAGGGAAAACACAAGCAACGACTAAAACGTACTTTAGTGGCCCACAGGCTCACACTGCTCACTAGTACCTGGCAAAGCAAATCCACACTGAAAAACAGTTTCTGTCATTTAATTGACTTACAACAAATACTGTCTGGTTTGGTTTAGTGGTTTTTTTAAACTTGACAAAAGTAATTAGTTACTAATTACTGATTACTTCTCCAAGAGGGTAATAAGTTACTTTATAACTTAGTTACTTTTTAAAAACATGACACACAACAATAAATACGCAATAATAAATACTTACAGCAACAGACCTTTCAGCCCAATTCTATTTTTTCTGCATAATCCATCATATAAAATTGAATCAAATGAAAAAGTCTCTTTTTAAAACTTATTTTATTACTTTTAACTTTATGAAAATTGCATCAAGCAAAAATTAAATTATATGCAACAGTCTTTGACTTGAAGAAATTTGTTTAACATTTAAACGTTTTTTCTGCATATTCCAGCATATAAAATAAAATAATTTTTTGTGTTTACACTCATTCTTTCAAATAAATGCAACTAAAACACAGCAGAAAATAAATAAAATCAAAGATTCAGCAGAAATAAATCCTTTTGTTCTTAAATCTATTGTCACCTGTTTAGCAGGAGTGGGGCCAGTAGAGGTTTGCCTGGTGCTGCAGTGGTCATGTTAGTGGGGGGATCTGTGGGTTTCTCTGTGAATTTCACATTCCTGTGGAAGCGTGCTAGGTGCTTGCTCAGATTAGAAGTTTAATTTTTTGTTGTAGAGAGAGTGTACAGGGGACGCTATTCTTTTTGTCACTTTTTACGGAATCAAGCTCAAAATAATGTCAGTACTTCTGCACTTTAAACGCTGCATAGTCGTACTCGCTTCTGCACTCCATATTATCCATTGTTGATCTACACACGTCTGTTGCTGCCACTGACGTCACACGCACTTATGTCATTGTCATGAGACACTCTCACAAACAAAATCACTGTTTAGTAATGCAGTAACGCAGCCTGCTTACAGGAAAGTAATATTAATCTAATTACTTTTTTGCAATAGTAATCCTACTCGCTACTTGAAAAAAGTAATCAGATTTCAGAGATCTCTGCTGCACACCTGTGGATGCTTTTATGCACGAAGTTTCTCCATTTAACTGTCAATGGGTGTGGGGAGCCATAGCCCCACCCCCAGGACATGAAGCAGGCATGGAGGAGATCCAGATTGCAGACATCTAGAGATCTCCCAGAACGCAACACCCCAGTGCGTCCATTTGAACTCAGATCTGTACAATCCAAGAAATCAATAGATTTGGTATTCTTACCCATTAAATGTCACAGTGTCACCCTCAACCAGCAAAAGTGCTGACTTTTTTCTTTTTTTAAATATCAGCACATTTGTCAGGGATTTACATTCAAAATGCTGTAAAAAGGCACCAACAGCACAAGCATGGTGAGAGGTGAAGTTCCTTGACTCCAGTTAGTGCAGATGAGGCCTATCAGGCATCTGCTGAGAGGATATCTGTCAGTCAAAGTGTTAGATTTGTATTGTTGATTGTCATTTATGGTTAGAAATATCTACTCATATATGCTTAGAGTTGTATAATCAATGTCATGTTGGTAGAGGTTTGATCCTTAATAGTCTGCAAAGACTTTGTGTCCATTCCAGAGTGCTCTGGCATTCACACCCACATCCTGGGAGCATGGGAGAGGTCGTACCTTCTCTTATTGTTTTGTGGTAGGATAAACGTATCTATGTCTGTTTTAGTCTAAGTGCCTTTTGTTTAGATGAACTGCTGGACTTCCAGACCAGCAGGCTTAGGAAAGTCATTTATGGGGTCACACTCTGACCCCCCCCCCCCAGACACACACACATACTTACACAATGCACAGGCAAGGTACTCTTTGTGTGTATGTAGGCGTCATATGTTAATGAACCTATGTATATTTGTCATGGTCCTTGGCCATGTTGGCCCAGTATTCTTAGTTTTCATGTATTTTGTTCCTTATTTAGGCCATGCTTCCTGGGTTGCTCTGTTACGTTGTTCCTTATGTGTTTTCCCCTTGTGACTCTTACCCCCTGTGTGCCCTCTGTGTATCTGTGAGCCCTCGTCTCTTCTTGTGTTTTATTCCATGTTTTCCCCAGCCCGTTATGTCTGTGCTCTCCCCGTGCTCTCTCTCCTCCTGTCTGCACCTCTGTGTACTTCCTGTCTTGCTTTGACAGTCTCCCGTCACTGTCGTGTTTACTCCTGCCATGTCTCGTTATGATTATCTGTGTCAGCTGTGTTCCCCGTGTGCTCCCACTTCCCTCGTTAACCCTCTGTGTATTTATGTCCACGTCTCCCTTAGTTCAGCGTCGCGTTCTCCCTCATGCTGTGTGTGATTCTCCCCGTGTCTCCTAGTGTACATTATAATTAGCTTTTCCCAGTTTAGTTTGTATGGTTTTCTGTCCAGCAATAAAGCTGCGTTTTCAGTTCATTCCTGCCTCCATGAGCTTGCGTTTGGGTCCTCATCCTGCCTGCACACAGCCTAATCATGACAATATTCATGTAACCTCAATAAAAGAGCAGTGTTACGGGGGAGCAGACGAGAGAAACTGGGGTCAAGCGAAGGAACGGCGTTTGTCCAGTTCTCTCCCGTGCACGAGAAACATAATGAACTTTGCCTACTCGTGTCTTGCTTTGCTGTGTAATTACATTGTCTTCTTCGTTCCAGCGAATAGGTTTAAGCTACAAATCTATCACAAAACAGCCAATAAATAACAGCATCCTAATGGGACAGCTAATACAGCATGAGGGGGAAATTATCTACAGATGTACAAACCTGTGGGTATTTGGTCTGTATTTTACTATTACTGAATGTAGCACAATAACATGTTACATTACTGAAAAATGGAATAGAGTAATCTGTTTGGTGAGGGGACTTTTTTATTTTTTATTTTAACCTTTATTTAAGCAGGAAGATCCCATTTAGATTAAAAACCTCTTTTTCAATGGAGACCAGGCCAAGATCCACCCTCAACAAAGGTACCTTGACTTCCTGCAATAAACACTTCTGGAACTTTGTCCTTTGAACCAATGAGACCAGAGAAGACGATTTTTAGCTATAATGCACAGCATCACATCAATTGAAACGAAACACAGCAGGTGAGCACAAATAGAGCACAGTAACCACAGGAACATTATTTTAGAGTCAAATATGAGGCCATCTGTCAGAAAGTTTATGCTTTATGTATATTTAAGTCTGAATAAAAGAAATGGGATAGCTAATGCAGCTATGAGGGGGGAAATTAGCAATGCATACACAAACCATTTTTCATGTGATGTATTTAGTCTGTGTTAGAAAATGTTGTTCTTTGCATGTGTGTGTTGGAAGATAAAGACAGTCGACATGATCACATTTCTGCCACACATTTCCTCCAGAGCAGAGTGTGAAACTTATCTGATCATCTGCCAAAAGTCGACCTAAATAAAATACACAGTCAGAGTGAGTTCTTTTGAGTTTCCAGTGGTAAAACAGCTTGATGCAAACAAGAAAACTTAAACAATTTAATTGAAATTACAAGCAAAAGTTTAAGTCGTGGGAATTTATTAGAAAAAATAAGCATCCATGTGACTGAAACACATGGTGGGCCTCTCTGGTGCTGTACACAACTGGTTCACTTCCTATCTCTCAGACAGAACTTTTATGGTGAGTATGGATACATGCTCCTCTAAGATCCATAAAATGACATGTGGTGTGCCTCAAGGGTCGGTTTTAGGCCCTGTACTTTTTAATTTGTATATGCTCCCTCTTGGCGGTGTCATCAGGAGGCATGGAGTGAACTTCCACAGTTACGCTGATGACACTCAGCTGTACATCTCCGTGTCTCCTGATGACACCAGACCAATGGATGCCCCTTTTAACTGTATTCTAGATATAAAATCTTGGATGGCAGAAAACTTTTTACAGCTTAACCAGGACAAAACTGAAGTTTTAATCATCGGTCCTGAGGCTCAGAGAGAGAAACTCTTGTCTAAATTACAGGCATTTTCACTATGTCCTTCGCTACAAGTGAAAAACCTGGGTGTTATTTTTGACTCTGAGCTTGGTTTTATCCCACATATTAAACATGTAACCAAAATTGGATTTTATCATCTAAAAAATATAGCCAGAGTCCGCCCTGTTCTCTCTCGGGCCAACACAGAGATGTTGATGCATGCTTTTATTACCAGTCGCATTGATTATTGTAATGCCCTGCTCTCTGGTCTCCCCAAAAAGAATATTTCACCTTTGCAATTTTTGCAAAACTCTGCAGCTCGTGTGCTGACAAAGACCAGAGGGCGGACTCACTTTACACCGGTTTTAGAATCACTGCATTGGCTCCCCGTGTGTTTCAGGATCGATTTTAAAGTTCTTTTATTGGTTTTTAAATGTCTTAATGGTCTTGGGCCGCCTTATCTTTCAGATCTGCTTTTACCGTATGAACCCTCGCGGACCCTGAGGTCCTCTGGTACTGGCCTTTTGATTGTCCCTAAAGTCAGGACACATACTCACGGAGAGGCAGCTTTTCAGTGGTATGGTCCTCATCTGTGGAACAGCCTGCCAGAGGAGCTCAGGGCTGCAGAGAACATACATGTTTTTAAGAACAGGCTCAAGACCCACCTTTTTAATTTAGCTTTCATCTAACGTTTATTTATTTTATGCTTATTTATTCTAACCTGTTATTCTATTTATATTATTAATTTAGGTTTTACCTAATATTTCTTGATTTTATTCTTATTCATTTTTTATCTTCTTACTCTGTTTATACTTATATTTATATTGTATCCCACTCTTATTTATTTTATCTCTTTATCCTGTTTATATTTTTATTAGGTTATATCTCCAGTGTTTCCTCGGAGGGGGCTCTCTGCACCGGGGCTGTGATCGACTGTGGCTGCTGGGGCTCTGTGGGTCTTCTCAGCCTGGCTGGGGGGCTTCTTTGCCTCCCTCCTGCTGCGTGCCCAGCCTGGAGGCTGCGGTCTGTGACTGGCTCCCGGTGCAGACGGCTTCCTGTGTAGTGTTCCTCACTTGGCTAATGCGTACCCAGCTTAATATCATTCTTTAAGTGTGTGTGTGTGTGTGTGTGTGTGTGTGTGTGTGTGTGTGTGTGTGTGTGTGTGTGTGTGTGGGCTGCTTTTAACCATGTAAAGCACTTTGTGCTACAGTAACTCAGGGATTGAAACACAAAGGGATCCAATCGACAGAGAACTAAAGGCTGAGCAACTTCAGAGTTTGAGAGAACTAACCGTGATTATTAGTTATTATGTTTAGTTCAACACTCAGCAGCCTCATATCCTGGTCACTAATCTTTCCTCCCGATTTCACCTGGATGATCAGCTAATCCTGTGGATATTGGACTTTTTGACCAACAGGACTCAGAAAGTTCGGGTCAACAACTCTCTTTCTGGTCTCCGTTCCACCTCCACTGGCTCCCCCCAGGGCTGTGTGCTCTCCCCCCTGCTCTTCATCCTCTATACCAGGGGTGGGCAATCTCAGTCCACGAGGGCCGGTGTCCCTGCAGGTTTTAGATGTGTCCTTGAACCAACACAGCTGATTTAAATGGCTAAATTAGCTCCTCAACAT
Organism: Oreochromis aureus; assembly: GCF_013358895.1. Classification (NCBI taxonomy): domain Eukaryota; kingdom Metazoa; phylum Chordata; class Actinopteri; order Cichliformes; family Cichlidae; genus Oreochromis; species Oreochromis aureus. Next base: position 32,009,905 of record NC_052950.1, on the reverse strand, counting down.
GTCCTGAAGTTCTCCAGAGGCCTGGTAACGAACTAATTATGTGATTCAGGTGTGTTGACCTAAGGTGAGATCTAAAACCTGCAGGGACACCGCCCTCGTGGACTGAGATTGCCCACCCTGCTCCATGTAATATGAACCCAGGTTTGAGTCTTAGAGACATGCTTGAGATAAAACGTGACCTCACCCTCCCGCAATTGAAGGCCATATTAAAGGGGCATTTTAAAGAAGACAGCACCACAGATTTGTATCACAGACTAGTGAACGTCACACACAAGACAGCCGTGAGTCTCCCCAAAACTTCGTCTTCAGAGCAATTGAGTTAAAAGAGAGGCTGCTGCTCGCATCGGAAGACACAGGGTCCGATGAACAATACAGCCCTGAGCTCATCCAGAAGAAATTCTTGAGGTCGGTTAGTACTGGGCTACTGAGTGACCCTATCAAGTTTCAACTCAAGCCCTATCTGGATGACCCTTGGGTGACAGATGAAACCCTCATTGATAAGATGAATGAAGCAGCTAGTGTTGAATCAGAAAGGCAATTGAAGCAAAAGAAAACTACAGGCAGCAAATCTGTAAAAGTAAATGAACTCCAGGCAGAAAGGCCAGCCAGTCAATTGGGTCTGGGTGTAGCCGAAACTAGGTTGGGGACTCAAGAGCAATCAGCTGAAGTGGTGAAACCCAAGAGCCGCAGAACACCTGTTGTAGCTGCTTCCCGAGAGTCAGAGCTGCATGAAACGGTCAGGCTGCTGAGAGAGGAGATGGCTGAATTAAGGAGGAGCATCACCACCCCTCAAGGCCCCACTCGCCCACTAAGAACCAGTGGGAGGAGGGGATGTAAGGCATGCCAGGAGCAGGGAACCAATGTTGGGTGTGAACACTGCTTCAAGTGTGGCCAGCCAGGACACTCTCCAGAGGCTGTAGAGGGCGAAGGGGGGCAGCAGAAAGATCGGAGGGCACTCAAGCGGCAATCCAGACCATCGCCCCTCCCAAATCATTAATTCCCATCCATGCTGAAGCAGACGACAAGTTGCATGAACTGCTTTGGAATCGAATAAGACAGCTGGAAGCAGAATTAGAGCAGAGTGGCAAGGCTAAAGAGACTGTGGGTGCCACGTATGCCAGTCATCTCTCACTACGCTGTCAGGCTAAGCTGAGAGCCCTGATCGGGAAGAAGTGTATGGTGGATTGTTTCTTTGAAGGGGTAGAAACACAAGCATTGTGGGATACGGGTTCACAGGTGACTATCATTAATGAGAACTGGAGGAAGTCCTGCTTTCCACATATCCAACTGAGAAGCACAAGTGAACTCTTAGGTGAGGATGAGGCTCTGGTGGGCAAAGCAGCGAACCAAACACCCATACCCTTCGCAGGTTGGGTTGAGCTAAAATTTAGACTGGGGTCAACTAGAGATCCACAGCCAGAGTTAGTTGTCCCCGTGCTTGTCTCAAAAGAGCCAGGAGTAGCAGAGCCACCTATCATTGGCTATAATGTGATTGAGCATTTTGTAAAGGATGGAATGGAGCAGCATCCAGATGTTACACCTGCTGTGGTAAAGGAAGCCTTCTTAATTGATTGTAAGAAAGCAGAAGTGCTAATTAACATCATGCAGCACTGCCACAAAAATGATGAGGAGGGTGTGGTGAAAGTTGGGAGACAAAAGATAGTGATTCCAGCTGGACAAAGCAGGGAGGTTAAGTGCAGTGTGAGGACAGGTCCCTTCCCCCTGAAACAGGAGGTTCTTTTTGAACCAGAGGACATTTCAAAACTACCAGAGGGGTTAACCTGAATGAAACTGTCATTGGCCTGCAGAGGGGAACCCGGTCCAGGGTGGTTCTTCCGGTCACGAATGGCGGCAGCCATGACATCACCCTCCTCCCTCATGCAGTGTTGGGACGACTACAGCAAGTGAAGGCTATTTACCCAGTAGACGTAAGACCAGTAAGTGCTGAAAACATGGGCAAGTTGACATGTGCTAGTGAAAACACAGGGAGCACCGTCAGCACCCCAGAACAGCACAAAGGGGAGTATGAAGAGGTGGGCAGTTGCAGCCAAGATTTATGGGACCCACCTGTGTCGGTTGATCACCTGACCCCAGATCAGCAGGAGCAGGTGAGAAAAGTCCTGCGTGAAGAGTGTGCTGCATTTTCAAAAGATGAGAGCGATGTGGGATGCATCCCCTCCCTGAAGTTAAAGATCAGATTGAATGACACAACCCCAGTAAGACGCACATACATCTCAGTCCCCAAGCCACTCCACAAGGAGGTGAAGGAGTATTTGGAGGACCTGTTGAACAGAGGATGGATTCAGAAATCCTGATCCCCTACTCATCCCCATCGTCTGCGTGCGCAAGAAGGATGGAAGTCTGCGTCTCTCCGTGGATTACCGTGAGTTGAACCGGAAATCCATTCCTGACCGTCACCCCATCCCTCGTGTTCAAGACATGTTAAACAGCCTGACTGGGAGTGCATGGTTCTCAGTGTTGGACCAGGGCAAGGCATACCACCAGGGTTTCCTGGAGGAAAGTAGCAGACCCCTCACAGCCTTTATCACACCTTGGGGCTTATATGAGTGGGTAAGGATTCCCTTTGGTTTGTCCTCGGCTCCAGCAGAGTTCCAGCGCAGTATGGAAGAGTGCCTTGCAGGCTTGAGGGATGAAATATCTCAGCCATATCTGGATGACAATTTGGTCCACAGCAGATCATTTGAGGACCACCTGCGTGATCTGAGGGAGGTCCTGCGCCGCTATCAAGCGCACAGGGTGAAGCTGACCCCAGAAAAGTGTGAAGTGTTTAAGGGCAAGGTGAAATTCCTGGGAAAGATTGTATCCAAAGATGGCTACTGCATGGACCCTGCTGAATTGGCACCAGTGCAAGCACTAAAAAACCGCAAACCTGAGACTGTGGGAGACCTAAGGAAAATGCTAGGTTTCCTGTCATACTACCGCCCCTACATTCCAAACTTCTCACGCACTGCCAAGCCACTATACCAGCTGCTATCAATCGGAAAGATTCAAGTGATTACTGACAGAAGATCAACGGTAATCAGGCACAAAGGAACACGGAAAAAATCAGACCAACTCCACTCAAGCCAGCCAATCACATGGACGGAACAACACCAGGCAGTGCTATGCCAGCTTATAGAACACCTGCTGAGTCCACCATTCCTGGCATACCCTGATTTTGAAAGACCATTTGTGCTGCACTGCGATGCCTCTCAAGAAGGGCTTGGTGCAGTCCTGTACCAGAGACAGCAGGGCAAACTGGTTGTCATTGGGTATGGGTCGAGAACTCTAACAGCTCCAGAAATTAACTATTACCTGGCCCCAGTGACACAGATCTCCAAAGAGACACTAAAGAAAGCACAGGAGGATGATCCAGTCATTGGCAGGGTGCGAGAATATGTTATGACAGGACAATGGCCTCCTTGGAGAGGAAGAGACAGGGGTGAAGACACTTCAGTTCTAAGCCGGGAAAAGAGTAAGCTGTACCTTGACAAAGACAACATCCTGTACAGGAAATCCGCTGCTCGAGCTCAGCTAGTGTTACCCACAAAATTTCATCAGCTGGTGTACAAGGAGCTCCATGAGGAGATGGGACATCTCAGAGTGGAGCGGACACTCGCCTTGGTCCGTGATCGATTCTATTAGCCACATATGCAAAGACATGTGGAACATTATGTGACTAAGGTGTGCAGTTGCTTGAAACGGAAATGTCCAGGCAAACCAACTAGAGCACCATTGGTCAACATTGTCACCACATACCCTTTTGAGATGGTCTCAATAGACTTCCTACATCTGGAGAGTTGTAAAGGAGGATATGAGTACATTCTAGTCGTGATGGATCATTTCACCCGGTTTGCACAGGCATACGCATGCACCAACAAGTCAGCAAGAACAGCAGCAGAAAAGATCTTTGGAGATTTTGTGCTCAAATTTGGATTCTCTGCCCAGTTACATCATTATTAGGGAAAGGAGTTCGAGAACCAGCTGTTTGCCACGCTGGAAAGGTACTGTGGTATCCAGGGGTCACGCACGACACCTTACCATGCAGCGGGGAACGGTCAGGTGGAGAGATTTAATCGGACACTCCTTTCCATGTTGAGGAGCCTGGCAGAGGAAGCCAAGGCAGACTGGAAAAACTCCTTGAGCAAAGTGGTGCATGCGTATAACTGCACACGCAGTGAAGCAACAGGATATGCCCCATATTATCTTCTCTATGGCAGAAACCCCCGCCTACCAGTGGACATCATGTTTGGCCTGGTTCCAGGTGACCAGAGTACTTCTCACAGTGATTATGTCCGTAAGTGGAGAAGTAGGATGCAAGAGGCATACAGATTGGCATCAGAAACAGCTCAGAAAGAGAGGAACAGAGCGAAGAGGCAGTACGATCGGAAGGCTCATGGAGTAGAACTGCAACCGGGATGTCGAGTGCTAGTACGGAACTTCAGAGACCGGGGTGGGCCCGGAAAGCTAAGGTCTTACTGGGAGGAGCGAGTACATGTTGTGTTAGAAAGAAAGCACAAAGATAGCCCTGTCTATGCCGTACAGCCAGAGAGAGGACCAGGGAAAGTGAGGGTTCTGCACAGGAACCTCCTACTGCCCTGTGACTTTCTCCCCGTTCAGGAGGAGAAGCTGGAGAAAAACAAGAATGGGAAGGAGGATGCCAAACAACAAAGAAAAGGAAAGACCCAAGAAAAGCAGCAGGAGAGTGACCACGCAGCAGTTCAGAGGATGAGGGTGACTGGGGAATTATCACCGCACAATCTGCAGAATCACCCACCCAGATCAGAAGTCAGCTGAGGGCAGAGGCAGAGGAGTTCCAGCCAGAAGAAGCTAACGGAGAACTGTCAAGTGGTGGTGTCATCAGCGAGTGCCTAGACGAGGGTGAGAAAGGGGGACTGGAGTCAAGTGCAGAGGAGGAGGAGGCAGGACGAAGTGAGCTGTCTGGGGAGGAGAACGGAAGAAGTCAAGAACAGGTGTCGTCATCTGATGAAGAAGACAAGGAAGAGCCCAACTCACAGCCAGTTCCCACAAGAAAGTATCCTTTTCAATGCAGAAATCCACCCAAGACACTCACGTATGACACCTTAGGTCAGCCGTCAGTCATAAACAGAAACAAATGATGTCCACAACTAAGAAAAAAACTAAGTTCATTGTCACATGTTGAGTTTACTGTGGTGACAGTTTAAACAGAAAGGGAAGTGTTCACAGTAGGAAATGTTAAAAAGAGCAAATTTGACAGAGCAACAACTGCATATATTAGTTTGATAGTTCACATGAGTTAAACAGGGAGTACCAGAACCAGACTAGTTACACATAGAGGGATACTGGCTTGTATGTGGGATATACAGCAGTAAATGTGTGTCTGTGTAAAAGGTTACATGGTAGAGTGTTAGGTCTACACCTTCAGTCTGATACAGAGCACGCCTGAGTGGCGGAGAGACTTTACAGACATTGCCTGGCCAGTAGTGTCTGTTGCTAGTACATGACATAAAGGGGAGATGTATGTCATGCCAAAAACTGTTACCGGACAGAAAGTATCTTTAGAGGCTGACTCCCAGTGAAGCTACTGCTGTAACCTTCTGTTGAAGACATGTATTCTGGGAAATCTCTAATGTCGGGACGACATTCATTTTTGGAGGGGAGAGTGTGGGACTCATGTAATGGATGGACACAGATGGAAGTATTGTAATAGATATTGCCCCCCCCCCATAATTTCATGCATTCTTATCATTGTTACGTTATGCATTCAGTTCTTTATTACTATTTCTGACACATACTGTGCTCACTGGCAATCCAGCTAGAATATTCTGGTCAATGATGATTCCCATGGGTGGTGCTCACGCAGGCACTGTATCGGGCAGCTTTGGGGTCCTGTGTGTTTTACTGCACAGATAGCCTGCAGAGTGCAGCTACGCTAACTGAAGTGCTTGTGTTTTGTATTTGCAGGTGAGCACAAGTGATGTGATGTATAAACAGAATGATGTTGACGTATGAGAAATGTATTAGAGTAAGGTACTGTCATTAATGGAACACAACGCTAATGTCGGAGTTTGTGATTTACATGATGTACCTGAACTGGTGTTAAACGGAATATCACATTGCAAATGATTACAGTTTTTTCTAATGGCTTGAGCACATTTTTTGTAACTATTGGCTATTTTTGCAAAACTCTACACACAAATAAGAAAACTCTTCACCCAATCAGCAAAACATTGTAGTTTCCTTGTAAAAGCGAATAACCCTTGCTTAACTCTCCACACCTTTGTAAAAATGGTATTTTCGTATCCAACAGTTAACACAAGCCATCATATTACAGTTTCTTCTGATTGCTTAAGCACATTTTTTGTAACTATTGGCTATTTTTGCAAAACTCTACACACAAATAAGAAAACCTGTCACCCAATTATCAAAACATTGTAGTTCTCTTGCAAAAGCGAACACAGCTAGATTAACTCTTCACACCTTCGTAAAAAATGGTGTTTTCGTATCAAACAGTACACACAAGCCATCATCTACTAAGCACACAATGCGCCAACTGCACACTGATGGTATGAATACAAAACATATCTGGCTTTTGCATTCTCTGTGTACAGATGTCAATTTGAGGTCACACTTTTGTCATAGTGTCATGTAAACATACAAGGATCCAAACTTCAAGTATTGGTGTTTATTCACACTCATCAAAACCAAGACAAAGTCAGAACACAAAATAGAATTTCACAAAAAAAAGGGAAAAAAAAAGACAATCAGCCTACATCATGTCGTCTTTCTGGGTCCGGCTACAAAATTTCGTCCACATCGCATGCGATATCCTCCAGTCCAAGGCACCGGGGAAAATATCTCCTTGAATGCCGTATCCAGGCCTGACATGATGCCTGGTCAGTATCTCCACATGCCTACTCCATTGCCTGTAAAAGGGCTACCTGTTGATGAGGATGACGGTCGTACACTTTCTAGCGCCAGGCAGAGAAGAACTCCTCGATGGGATTTAAGAATGGAGAGTATGGAGGGAGGTTGAGTGCCATGAAGGATGGGTGGTCTGTAAACCAGTTGCGGACCAAAGCAGCCCTATGGAAACTAACATTGTCCCATATGATGACATATCGGGTCTGCTCTGGTCTCTGAACAGTGAGCATGTCATGCATGGTGTCCAGGAATGCAATAATGTGTGCAGTGTTGTATGGGCCTATGGTTGCATGATGGTGAACAACACCATTTTGGCTTATAGCTGCACACATGGTTATGTTACCACCACGTTGTCCTGGGACATTGATGATGGCACGGTGTCCAATAATGTTCCTGCCACGTCTCCTGGTTTTACTGAGGTTAAAACCGGCCTCATCCACAAAAAGTAGCTCATGTCCCATTGCATCTGCTTCTAGTTCCATCACTCTCTGGACAAGACAAAACAAATGCAACACATCAGGCCCATGCACAGCACTACAGTATGCACTTCCAAATTCAGAACCAATGACACTAGCTTACCTGCACATAGTCATATCGCAGTTGCTTTACACGTTCTGCGTTTCTCTCGAAAGGAACTCTGTAAATTTGCTTCATTCTTATTCTGTGGCGCGCAAGTACACGACTTAGTGCAGAAATGCTTGCACTGTGTATATTTTGAAAGATGGTGTCATTATCAATTATGCGCTGCTGTATTTCGCGCAGTCTTATTGCATTATTGACAATCACCATGTTCACTATATGGGTCTCTTGTTCTGGAGTGAACATTCTGCCTCTGCCCCCAACATCTGGACGTCTAGCAATTCTGTAAAGTAACAATTTCAGTATTTTTGCATGTATGGTACTGTTGTGTTTCTCATTAGCATGGCAGTGCTACAAATCTTAGTGCAAAGTGACTGTACTAACCGACTCTCATTTCAAAATGTCCTAATGATGCCTGCCACAGTGAAGTGGCTCAAGTTAGGCTGAACCCGTTGGCCAGCTTCCCTCAGGGTCATTCCATGGTTGATGACATGGTCCACTATTGTAGCTCTGATGTCATCAGCAATTCTATTTCTTACTCTTCTTACCCTTCCTCTCCCCCTTCTCGTCCTCCTCTTGCTCCTCTTTGTCCTTGTTGTCCTCTTCGTCCTACTTCTTCACCTCCACGTCCTCTTCCTTGGCCTCCTCTACTTCTCACTCTTCCTGCTCCCTCCATTGTACTCCACACACACAGCTTACCTGTATTATAGTGCTTAGGCTGATTGTAAAGTGAACTAATTATCTAAAGAAGTTTTCACATGTGACAGTGTGCCAGACAGTTGGCAAAATAGTGTGAATAATGGCCATAAATGTGTATAGTTTTGCTAGGAGTGTGTTGATCCTTTGCAAATTGAGTGTAAAGCAGTGAGTTGTGTTTACAGTTCTGCAAAAAGAGTGCTGTGCAGTGGATTGTAGCTACAGGTTTGCAAAGTGTGTGTTACAAAATGGCAAACTGAGTGCAAAGCAGTGTTTGTGCTTTTAGTTTTGCAAACTCAGTGAGTGGTTTTGCTATAAGTATTAATAGTTTTAGAAATTGTGCTATAAGAATCACAGTTAGGGTTTAAGCATTCAGAAAAAACTGTAAATGTTTGACCCCCTGATCTTCAACATGAGGCCTGAAGGCCGAATCTGCAAAACAAAAACTCCAGGTCTTCTGTCACAGACCTGCCCATGGCTGTTCATGCTACATCAAAGTAGTTAAGAAACAGACAAACATTTAAAAAAAAAAAAAGACTACTATAGAAATTTCTTTTTCACAATGCGTCCACAGGAGAAAAAAAGAGAAAAAAAACAAGATATTTTCTGTGAATTAACAAAACTTTTCTGTCTGGAGAGTTGTGCTAATACATTTTATTGATTAACTAAAGGAGTATTTCTTTAACATACTGGCAAACTGAGATGACGTTTTGCATGCATGAACTTGTGTAAAAGATAAAGTTTTATAAAAAACCTGGACAGTCTACTCAGCGAGCATCCTCACTTAAAACACTAGTGAAATGCAATAGGGGATTCAAACAACAGCAAGAAATATTTGCTCAATAATACAAAAGTTTATTTTTATATTGTTTTTCACAGCCACATTGTTCTTCACATAAACACATAATGCACAAAAAACAAAAGACAAATAAAACCTGAGCTCAAATGACCAATTGAAAAACAATGAACTCAACAGCATAAATAAAATACAGGGTTACTCCACAGGTAAGAGTAAAAATTAATCTACAAATGCAAAAAAGAAAGTTTTAAGACAGTCAGGCTGAGAAAGCGCTCTGGTTTGAATAAGCCTTTAATGGTGATGGAAATACTGGAAATACTGATGCAGCAGACAGGCTTCACACCTTCCTCATGTTGGCAGTGACTAGAGAGGAAAAACAGACAAGCAGGAGCTTCAGTTTTTCTCTGTAAATACTTTGCATTTATTTCTGTGTGTGTTTCTTTTAGCATGACTTACGATCTTTGACCCACTGAGCGTCTGGATCAGCACAAAGTTGTTTTCCATTTTTTGTGTCAAAACTGGAAATAAAAGACAGAAAATTATAGAGATTGTATGTGTTTGTATGTAGGACAACATGTGCTGACTTACATTATAGCCTTCACACAGTGATGCCTTGCAGCCTGCTCACGATATGTTTGCCCCACCACGTCAGCACTCACATTGTCTTTGGTGACGTCAACGCAGCACGGGCGCTTACTTCCAGGTCCACGGTCTCGAGTACCTGAGAGATAGAAGGTTAAAAACTGATTTGTCTTACATCACTAAACAGAAGATGACTTTTAATATGTGACCTGAAATTATGTTACAGTGAACAGGCATTTTTGTGCAAATCAATCAACAAGTAAGTTTAACAAATCAATGTTCTCACCACTTGGAGGCCCTCAAGTACTTTTTGGGCACTTTGGGCATTATGTTAATTGTCTTTGATTTTTATAGTCGTTGGGATTCAAAGAAAAAATGAATGAAAACCAATCCAACTTTGGCCCAGAATTAAGTTTAGCTGTTGCAGAGCTCTGCCACAGATTTTAAAGAATGTTTCTATCTTCAAATGTCTCTGATTCAAAAAGCATATGACATGCTCCCATTTGTGCAGCACGTGGATATTTCTTAAAGAAACTCCGGCTAGCCTGGCCGTGCTCCACAGCAATAGCTGCGCAGATGTGAAATCAGTGATGGTTTGATCAGAACTTGTCTCCAAGCAGCCTGAAGCTGGACAGATAGTGTTGATATGATAGAGAAAGGTGGGTTACTTTGAAATATACACGTGCTGTGACCAAAGGGGAGTCATACCCTGTATATATGGAATATGTAACTGAGTGGAGACATAGGCTGTGTCCGAATTCAGGGGAAGGATGCTTAAAATGCCATATTTGGATGCAATGACGTCACAGCTACACGACGAGGACTGTCCGAATTCAAAGAGCACTCAAAATGTGGCAACAAATGTGTCCTACTTTTCTGCGAATTTGAGGCTTAGCTGTGTCCGAATTCAGAGGAAGGATGCTTCGATGCCATATTTGGAGGCAATGACGTCACGGCGACGCGACAAAGGCTGTCCGAATTCAAAGAGTACTCAAAATGTGGCGACAAATGCGTCCTACTTTGCCCTGAATTCTAAGGATGGTCCGATGTATCCTTCATGTCCTACTATATCCCAGGATTCATTGTGGGTCATAGAGATTTGTTTCTGATAACGATGGTGGTCGAAGCAGGAGAGGAAAACACTTTCAAATGTAAGTATATGAAAATCTGGTTGTACAAAAGTTAAATTGTTATAGCGGTCGTGTTGTTAAGCTTTGGGCATCTGCATAGACATGTTTCTTTTATTTAAAATAACCATAAACCAGCTTGTATCGGGGGTCCCGCGATTTTTCATGTATTGCCGCTTACATACAGCTAATTTTGATTTTTTCGAATTGGTGATATGTTGTGGGGAACAAAGACCAAACGGCTTAATTTATTAAAACGAGGAGTAAACGATCACCTCTTCACTGGGATGAAGAATTGGGCCGCTACGGCGTGGATGTACAAGAATAAATCAATTTACACATCATATTCATATGAGTGCGGTCCTATAACCCTCATGCTGTACAGCAGCGGTCCCCAACCTTTTTTGCGCCACAGACCGGTTTATGTCAGACACGGAGCGGCCTTTAAGGTATCGCGGATAAATACAACCACATAAAATGATCCGACCAAGACAAAAACTGTGGTATTTTGTAAATATAATAATAAACGTGAATGTACTGTGTAATTGTGTAACTTTATTAGCAGTGTCCTCCTGAAAATGCGCCAATATTGACAGTAACGTCCTCCTCTCTGCGGCTTAATGCTCTCTGGTCGCTATGGTAACGTGTAAATATTTCTTTCAAAATAAGACACACCACTATCAAATCAAATCAAATCAAATCACCTTTATTGTCACATCACATGTGCAGGTACACTGGTACAGTACATGCGAGTGAAATTCTTGTGTGCAAGCTTCACAAGCAACAGAGTTGTGCAAAATACAATAACGTGCAACAAGCAAAATATAAAAATGGTTAATCTAAAAAGTAATAAATATATGTACCATATATAAAGGTATATACATTACTGAATGTGTGTACTAAATATGTTTTTCTACGTGTGTGTGTGTGTGTGTGTGTGTGTGTGAGTGTGTATATACATGTTTTACAAATGAAATAGAGTAAACAATAAAATAAGATATATAAAATATAAAATATACAGAGGTAGGTATGTGCAAAACAGTGGCATTAATGTACAGTATGGAGTGCATAATGTTGAAGTTCCAGTAGTGAGGGTGAGGTGTCTATGACGTGTTCAGCAGTCTGATGGCCTGGTGGAAAAAGCTGTCTCTCAGTCTGCTGGTACGGGACCGGATGCTGCAGAACCTCCTTCCTGATGGAAGTAGTCTGAAGAGTTTATGGCTGGGGTGACTGGAGTCCTTGATGATCCTCCCCGCTTTCCTCAGGCACCGCTTCCTGTAGATGTCTTGGAGGGAGGGAAGCTCACCTCCAATTATCCGTTCAGCACACACAGGGGAAAGTCACCCCCTTGCAGGCCAGAAGACATTATTATTATCGTGTTTATTGGCCAAGTATATGTGCAGACAAATACAAGGAATTTGGTTCCGGTAGATGGTGGCTATCAAGCACAGCAATGTAAAACACACACACACACACACACACACACACACACACACACGTCTATATATACATTACACATGCATACACATACATACACAAAGCTGTGTAAACCAACTATAAATAACTAAACTTATGTACATAAAATACAGAAATGAAATGAGGTGGAATGAATACAAGACATGAGATAACTTTAAAGAATACAAAGTACGTATGTGTGTTATCAAGAAGATAATTCTCAAGAACACAAGTTAATAAATGTGCAATTACTAAGAGTTGTTGTGGTGTTTTTATTTGCCTGCTGTCATTTTTGATTTCCTCTGCCTTTAGGATTGCAAGTATCCAGGCTCAGGAGAGGGGGTCAGTGGGAAGCCCACTGCTGCTACTTGGCCCTGGTTTGCCCTCATGGATGAGGTGATAGGACAGATGCCTTCCATTAAGCCTCCTGTCCTAATGTCCTCTCTCCCTGAGGACACTCCAGGGCCAAGCGCAGCAGTGGGTGACCAAAACGACAGCGATGACGAAGCGGCTCAGCCACCTACGACAGGGAGAAAGAGGAAAGAGGAAAAGAGATGATGAGAGATGATGAGCTGCTAGACCTCATCAGAGAGGACATGAGGCAGCAAAGAGAGGCTGAGGAGAGGAGAGCAGGGGGAGGATGGACAGACTGTTTTCACTTCTAGAAAGATTAGTTCCCAAATGAGTTATGTATTGAGAAATTTATTTATTTGAATATATTTGTTATATTGTTATATGTGTTGCATTAGTTTAAAGGTTTTATGTTATTAATAAATTGATTCAAACCAACAGTAATTGTCACTGGACTCAATTTGATTTACAGGCATTTGTAACACGTATGAACATAACACTAACTTTGAACAATATTACTTGGATATTTATTTGATAGCAATAAAGTAAATAACAATAACAATTAAACAAGAATATTTCAAATACACAGTATGTAAAGATGGAAAAACAATATTTTCAGTTGTTCACACAGGATTAACCTGAGTGACCTGTTCCTGGACCGTTTCTTTAACAACTGTAATAGATTACAGGAAGTCTCTGGCAGTGTTGCTGAATCTGCCTGAGCAAGATCAGACATGGATGAGCTGCTGCAACTGAGACCTGCGGTTTGTCTTTTCTGGTTCGCGAGTGGAGAATCACACAGGGTGGTCTGCAAAGAGAGCTTTAGGATGCTTCCTCCCACTGTCCACTGCATCGTCCATCCACAGGGTTTGCAGGGCTCACTCATGGCTGCCACACCACTAAGATGTTCACAGAAACATGCAAGCAGGAGATGGTGGATGCTATATTATTAGTATAATACTTGTAACTCTGTGGCAGACAACAGTTTGATAAAGTGCTATGTATAAAAACAAACAAACAAAAGATTAGATTCTATACGTTTCAAAGATATTTAGTTTATATATTTTATATGATACAGTACATGTGTGAGAATGACCGATGTTGTGGCAAAAAATGATCGTCTGCCAAAAAATGATTTCCGGTTTTTGCCCTAAACTGATTGCTTGTATTTAACCTGCTATGAATAACTTGTTGGTCTATAATACGTGAAACATGTCAAATGTGTCCCTCATTAGTGATATCAAGTCACCTGCCACCAGCAACATTCCTGTAACAAGGTAGAAGCTGCAATCAGTTTTTGGCAGTGACTTTTATATATCCTTTATTCATCCAGTTAAAAAAAAAAATCTTATTGACATTAGAAATTTATTTTTTAAGAGTAATCTGGTCAAGAGGACAGCAGACAGCGCAACAAATATATCAATTGTACCTACATTATAACCAGAGTTATAAAGATACTTGAACAACAGGTAATTATTGTATATATAAAACCCCTTTGTAAACCATGTTCATCGAAGTCTATTTACCAACATACATAAAGATATTACACATATTACACTCGGAAACATTGGAAATCAGTTTTGGCAGGCGAACACTTTTTTGGCACAACGCCGGCGATATTTCAATTATCCGTGTAATTAGCTAAGTAATTCCTAAATGCGTGTAGATTAAAGGAAATTATTTTACCTGGATATGATTGTCTCTGATGAGCCTAAAGTACAAAACATGCGGGCGACGACTATAAGGTTTTTCTAGCTCCTCGAGAAATAAAATTGTCCAAACAACGGAGCGACATTTCTGGGTCCATTTTAAAGTTTTCGCGCTGTGGCGCTAGCGTCCGGAAAAACACGCAAGTAAGGGCGGAGTTGAAGGCTAGGAGGCTGTCCACAGCCCATCTGTTATGTTGGATACTCATTGTTTGTTCAATAAAGTTTCTATGGAGAAAAAAGGGGGGTGTCCAAGCCGCTCACTTCCTGACTACCCGTCCGTCTAAGGACACTACCTTGTGACGTAGGTAGGTAGTGTCCTTATGAGCATCCTTCCCCTGAATTCGGACACAGCCATAGTCTTGGTATGATAGAGAACATATTCTCAATGTTCTTATGTTTATAATAGACGGTACGTCACTGTTTGCTTTGTGCTGTTATCAGGATCACTCAGAACGTTTCCATAAATATATTTTAACAGAGGCGAGACTTGATCCAACATTTGGAGATATCATCTGGTTCCCGGAATTTTGCAAGGATGAATTTTTACTTATATTTATTTTCTTAAACAAATTGAATCAAATAGAAATATGAACGGTTGGGAAACATCGTCTTCATCATCTGAAGAAGATATCTGCTGTCTTAAGTTGCTTTTTTTTGATATTATTTGCAAAGAAAGCATGTTGGTTTACTTTCCAGAGGATGAGAATAGGAACCAACATTAAGCTACATTCATTAGCAATGATTAATATATCAACTGTTTAAAGCAGTGAGATTTACTTACAGAGTGAATTTGTTTGAAAGAACCCACTGAACCCACTGTGCCACACTAATAAGTTGGCAGTTATGATAGTTTAAGTGTTTTACAACATATGCCTGGCATGCAACGCAGCATGAGACATAAGCCCATAAGTGACAGAAAACAAAAGTTTGCATGTAGATAAACATAAATAGTATAAACATTGTTAATGGTAAGCAGTATAGCGTGAATGGATATGGTGTGGCTGTCAATCAGTCCAGCAATCGAACACAAAAAATCAGGTGAATGTTGTACTTAAAAAAAAATCTCCAAGACTTCTTCTAAATGTAGACGTAAAGGACGCCTTTTAAAATGCCATCACTGACTAACACTCACTGACCAGAGTTAAAATCTACGAGTTGATTCGTGTTTGGTTATTTATTGGTAAGTGCAGGAACACATGCAGGCATAACTGATGAGGTGTTTTTATAAGTCTGTATTTTTTGTGTGTGGAGTGGCATATCACACCTCCGCCTCTTATCAGGGAGACTTTAGTATTTCAACCTAACACCTCACTGAGAGCTTTCTGAGAAGCAGCCTGACATACACAAAGTTCAAATACACTCAAATATGGTTTAGAGCCTGATGATTGATGCCAACGGTTTGTGCATTGTCATGTTTAATTAATCTAAATCACCCACTGACTTCTGTTTTTCAGTGACTCATGATGCCCCTTAACAGCCTAGATGTACATCTATTAACATTTGCATGACTGGCTGTCTTTTATGCTGCTTACTTTTTCGTATAAATTCCCACAACTTAAACTGTTGCTTGTAATTTAAATTGAATTGTTTCTTGTTTGCATCAAGCTGTTCCTTCCTGAAAACTCAAAAGAACTCACTTTTACTGGTTAATGGTTATTTTATTTTTGGCAAATGATCAGATAAGTTTCACACTCTGCTCTGGAGGAAATGTGTGACAGAAATGTGATCATGTCAAGGTCTTAATCTTCCAACTCCCACATGCAAAGAACAACAGTTTCTAACACAGACTAAATACATCACATGTAAAATGGTTTGTGTATGCGTTGCTAATTTCCCCCCTCATAGCTGCATTAGCTATCCCATTTCTGTCATGTTTCGGCTGTGTGCAGGCAGGAGAAGGACCCAAACGCAAAACTCACCACGCAGGAATTAAACTCAAAAGCTGCTTTGTTGCAGAGTGGCATGAAAACCATAACAAAACAAAACTAATCTGGGACATGGATAAACTGACACACAGGAAAACACAGCCACGAGGGAGACTACGACACTGACAAAGAGAAACACAGGGCTTAAATACACAGAGGGGTAACGAGGGAATGAGACACAGAAGGAGAGCACAGCTGGGAGTAATCAGGCTGGACGAGACAAGGGAAGTAAAACTAGAATCACTCACATGAAACACGGACCTTCAAAGTAAAACAGGAAACACACTGACTGAACTCTAAACATGCAAACTTAACAGCAACTGGGGAGACAGAACATAGGAACCTGAAACATGGTACAAAAAGGTCACAGTAGACACAACATGGAACACAGGAAGCCATATTACAAAGCCAAAGAACTAAACCTATGATAACCTATGAAACCTAGGGAAACAAGAAACAGTACAACAAAGGACTCAAAACATAAACCATAATATAAAAACACAAGATCTCTTCAAAATAAAATAGGAAACCTAATGAGGCGCAGACATGACAACCAGAACTTGACAACGTAAGACACAGACATGAAACACATGAAGAGCAGGGGAGACTTAACAGGGGTTGGAAGACACAAGGGAATCTAATAACAAAGAACTAGAAACTGATGAGCTTAATCATATAAACATCCAAATAAACTAAACTCAAAACACTGGGTCATAAGACCCAGGATCGTGATTCAATTTCTTTTATTTGGGCTTAAATATGAGGGCATGGCTGTTTGGGGTACTTGGGTTCATTTCCTGTTCATGACCCAACAGGCCAAGCATAAACTTTCCAACAGATGGCCTCACATTTGACTCTAAAATACTGTTGCTGTGGTTGCTGTGCTCTGTTTGTGCTCACCTGCTGTGTTTAGTTTCAATAGATGTGATGCTGTGCATTATAGCTAAAACTGTCTTCTCTGGTCTCATTGGTTCAAAGGACATAGTTCCAGAAGTGTTTATTGCAGAAAGTCAAGGTAGAAGGTCTCCCTTGAAAAGAGGTTTTAATCTCAATGGGATCTTCCTGGTTAAATACAGGTTAAAATAAAATAATAAGTCCCCTCACCAAACCTCTGGTGAGGGTGACACAATGACATTTGTTACGAAATCAGTTTCACCCGGTTCTTTTTATTCCTCGGGCATCCAGAGGCGGCACGGAACTCAGTAGTTATTTCACAAAACCTTTATTCATCTTTATTCATCTTCATTTAAGCATGCATCTTCTAGAAGGGAAGACGTGCAAGGCCGGTGTCCCTCTGAAACAATCTTCACTCCATTGTTAGTTACAGCCAGCTTTATAGAAGTGACCCCATCATAAAACCCCCATGGTGTGCTGCAAACTCTGTGTCTGTGTGTATGCACGAGCAGTGTTGGTCAAGTTACTTGAAAACAGTAATCAGTAGCTAATTACTGATTACTTCCCCCAAAAAGTAATCCTGTTACTTTACTGATTACTTATTTTCAAAAGTAATTAATTACTTAGTTACTTAGTTACTTTTAAAAAACACAATTTACAACCTGAATAGGTAATAAAGCGACAGATCTTTCAGCCCAATTCTACTTTTTCTGCATAATCCATCATACAAAATGTAATCAAATGAAAATGTCTCTTTTTAAAACTTGTTTTATTAGTTTTAATCTTTTAACTTTATGCATCAAGCAAAAATTAAATTATATGCAACATTCTCTGACTGGAAGAAATTTGTTTAACATTTAAAGCTATTTTCTGCACATTCCAGCACATAAAATAAAATATTTTTTGTGTTTACACTCAGTCTTTCAAATAGATGCAAGTAAAACACAACAGAAAATAAATAAAGTCAAAAGCTAGTTGCTCTATTTTCACCTATAAAGCAGGACTGGGGTAGGCGGAGGTTTGCCCTGGTGCAGGTGTGCCACAGCGGTCAGTGGAAGAATCCGCGAGTTTCTCTGTGAATTTCCCATTACAGTCGTAGCGCACTCAGCGCTTGCTTGGAAGTTAAGGGGTTTTTTTCGCTGTAAAAAGAAGTTTTCTTCCCAGCACAACGGACACTAATGTTTTTGTCACTTTTTATGGAATCAAACTCAAAATAAGGTCAGTACTTCCACACTTTAAACGCTGCACGCTCATACTCTCTCCCGTACTTGATATATTATCCATTGTTGATCTGCAGACAGATGTTGTCACGAACGTCGCACTCGCTTACGTCACTGTCATGAGACATTCTCGCAAAAAACTCACGGTTTTAGTAACACAGCGTTCCTACGGGAAAGTAACGGTAATCTAATTACCGTTTTTGCAATGGTAATCCCTTACATTACTCGTTACTTGAAAAAAGTAATCGGATTACAGTAACACGTTACAAGTAACGCGTTACTGCCCATCTCTGTGCACGAGCACGTGAGCGCCTGTGTGTGCGCGTACCCGTGTGTATGTGTGTGCACGTGAGTGACTGTATGTAGGTGTGGGTGCGTAACAGTTAAAGCAGTGTCTCTGTGTACGTGACTTCCTGGGGGTCATAAAAGTAATCTTCTCACCCAAGCTACCCCAAATTCCTCTACACAACATAGAAACAGAGTTAACATATTACATCTTGTTGTTTTACATTAACAGATAAGGTGGAGAGTCTCCTGCAAACCTACTTCCAAGTTATGGCAATTATGAAGTTTTATTAAAGGTACAAGCATCAACATCAGCAACCCCCAACTGTAGCTTCCTGTCTCCTTTTATGACACCAGACCATAAATTCCTTTCTCTCTAAACAATTACACACACTCTCAGGCTACAGCTAAACCAAACTGAAACACAGACCAATCCTTCCTTATTACTGTGATCTAAACAAATTTAACACATTACATTCTAATAATTATTTTCTTGTACTCACACATTCAATAAGTAAAAATACCAAATCTATTGATTTCTTGGATTGTACAGATCTGAGGTCGCATGAAAGCACTGGGGTGTTGCATTGTGGGAGATTAAGATATGAGTGTATGAGTTATTTTGTGTGTCTCGTGGGCATGCTCAAACAAGAGCAGGAAAATATTTGTTCAATATTAATTACGTTTATTTCCAAAGCATGTGCAGTTCTGCAACAACTTCAACTTAAGAAATAATTTAAGAAATCCACTGAGCTTTGATCCATTTCCAGCATTAGGAGCAATTTAAAAAGACCAATGCAAGAGTCAAATGTAACATAAAGAATATAAGAAAACTCATAAGAAAGCCTTTTGAAATGATGAACAACATGATGAAAAACTATAAGGAGATCCTGGTTTAGCAGAAAGGCAGTGATGCTTCTCCACAGAATCTAATCTCTGTGTTTCACACCTTCGTCTTGCTGACAATGACTGGAGAGGAAAAAGAGTCAAAAAGGAGTTTCAGTTTGTCTCTGCAAATACTTTGTGTGTGTGTGTGTGTGTGTGTGTGTGTGTGTGTGTGTGTGTGTGTGTGTGTTAGGTCTGCACTTCCAGGCTCCACTGGTTCAGAGACTTATCCCCATGAACGAAGTAAGACAGAGCTCGATTGGTTTCAACTTGTAAGGGGAGCCGGTCGTATCAGCCTCAGCACCTCAGTGATCATATCGAGGTTGGACCTCAATGCAGCACGGATGTTTCTTTCTAGGACCAGCTGGACCTGAGAGGTAAAGGGTTTAAAATTGAGTTACTTTTCCTGAGAAAAGTCTGATTACAAGGAAAATCACAGTTAAATCTACTTTAAAGTGGAATTAGATTCTAGACTTGATTATCATTCTCACTAAACCCCCTACCAGTTTAAAAGAGGAAACATACATGAAACTCCTTAAATCACTAAAAGAAAAAATCGCTTTTGAAATGTTACATGAAATTATTTGACAGTGATCAGGCTTGTTTTGTGCCTCACTCTGTGTTTTCCCTTATGATACAGTATGTTGTTCATTGTTTTCTTTAACAGTGCTGTCTTGTATAAAATGAAGAGGATCCACTTTTTCCAATATCTTTAAACCCTGAATGGCAGGATGCAGCACACAGTTATCAGTTACAGTCAGATTTCTATCAAACATTTCTCCCAATTTTTCCACCACAAAATCTGGAATATGTCAGAAGGAACTTGACGTGTGCAGTAGGCAATGTGTCAAGGCTGAAGTAAAGAGCAAGTAAAAGACATTTATGAGCATTAATAGAAACGTCCTCACAACGGACTGATTCAATATTCAGACTCAGTGGACAAATTAGCTCCAAGGTGTACCCACCACTATATCCAGGTTCAGATTCTTAATCTTCTAGAATATTCTTGAAGATTAGAAAAGTCCACTAAACTCATCCGAGTGGTCTATAAATTAAAATTGTATTCTCATCCAGTCTAATTCATGCTCCTCAAAGTCTATCGATTTATTGGATTGTGAACATTAGAGTTCAGAGGGTTTTAGGGCTGCTGGGCATTCATAGAGAACAAAATATTTGTTCTCTACAAATGAAATTTATTTTTTAATATTTGTCACATAGAGCATTGCACAGTGCTTTACATGATACACAAGTCCCCCCAAAATAGGTCCACTTGCAGGGTTGTTGTTGGTTGTTGCTGTGTGTCTGTTCTGCTCCTGCTGTCCTCTATATATCACAATGAGTACCAGCTCATAAAATATATGGCTCTTGAAGTACCGCCCTTATTGCCGACATTAGAGTACAGTAGTTTAGGCCTATTTAACACCATATACAGTTTACTGTCATTTCATATATGAATGTTATTCATTTTAACAGTCAGAATGTGACAGGAGTTTAATAATAACAACTGTACTGCATTAAAACTCCACAGCAGGTGGGATATCCAGTCTTTAAGTGATGACCTGATGAAACTTGCTTCCGGGTCCAAACTACATTTATAAAGGCTGTTGTGTTTTTAACATTTTTTAATCCTTTGTATTTTTTTCTATTTTACAGTCTTTTGCAAAAGTATTCGGCCCCCTTGAACTTTCTCACATTTTGTCACATTACAGCCACAAACATGAATCAATTTTATTGGAATTCCACGTGAAAGACCAACACAAAGTGGTGTACACGTGAGAAGTGGAACGAAAATCATACATGATTCCAAACATTTTTTTTACAAATAAATAACTGCAAAGTGGTCCAAACTGCATTTATAAAGGCTGTTGTGTTTTTAACATGGTTTAATGCTTTGTATTTTTTTTTCCTATTTCATATGAACAAACCCCTCCTGGCATTCTCCTGGCTACTGGGAGTTTCGCCATCCAGGCAATAGTTTTCGACTCAACGGTATCTCCCGGGCCATCAGCGTGACAGCGCCGTGCCGTCTTTGCAGTTTTAAGGCTCAGGGAAACGCTCTTTAGCGGCCACGACCCCTGGCAAAAAGGAAAGGCTACTCTTTATAAAAAGGCAACCGTCATCACATTTTCTGACCAATCATAACAGCCCATTTCACACGCATCTTTAAATCATCCTCTGCCGAGCAGCCTCTGAACCATGAAGAAACTTTCCTGAACTTTACACTGTTGTATAGTGTTACACAGCATGATGTTTCACTGTGAGTCTGGAGTTTTCATCACAGTAAACCTAAACTAACTGCTGTTGTTTTTTTAATATTGTGGCATGCAGAGGAATCTTTACAAAGGAGCTCACAGGGAGAGACTGAGCTTGTTATTCAACCCCAAGCTGGTAGGGGGAGCTCTTTATTAAACACTTGCTGATGCTACAATGTGCCTCAAGGTTCAACAACAGCACAACAGTAGTCACTCATGGTACAGCACTCTCTCTACAAAACAACTGTCAGTGACTCTGCACCACAGCGTAAACACAAGATTCAAGATAACAGTTAAAAGTAACGTAACCATAAACAATAAAACAAGAACATCTAAACAGCAGCACATGTCCCAAGGCATGATTGGAGAAAACTAGCTGTTCCCCCAACACATCCTCCTTTAATTATCTCACACTGTGAGAAGTTTGGCAAACAAGGAAAACTGAGAACATTTTTTATTTTCATTATTTCACTTTTGTTTCATAGCAGCCACAGGATGGCACCAGAGTCCAGGTAAAAAACAAAGTTTAAAATCTGTTTTCTTCACACCCTTCACGCTCTTCTTTTTGTTTACATCCAAAATGTAATTTAAGGTTCCCACAGTTCCCACGGACAAACAAATCTAACTAAAATCTGCAGTGATGAATGAGCAGAGAACCCAACCCCAAATCCTCCAATCACGTACACCTGACATCAGAGCGGTGACAATGAACAGACCAACCAAGTTTGGGTTTTTTTGTCTTTTTTTCACGGATTAGAGCTGAAAGAACAGATTCTTCTTGCTGGGAGCTATTTTCAGAAGCAGATTACATACTGCACTAAAGATTTCTTGCAGGTAGAAGGCTGGATTAACTCAAAAATAAACTACACTGCATGTGTTTATTGTAATAAGACAACGTGACCACTGACTGAGCCCACTGACACAGACTGCCTAAACAAATAGTCCATGTTTATTTCCAAGAGACCTTTTGACATAACCTCAAAAAAGCGCGAGCTGGCAGTGGACTCCATAATTGGTCATAATGGCTCATTACCTGTGTGGACTCAGACTGTGGAGGCAATAGTAGATACAAAGAGTCAGCCATGCTGTTCAGCACAGAACTTACGGAGCACCAAAACTGCACACATTCCCTTTATCATGATGGCTCGTTTGAAATTTAACTCAAAACGTATTTTAAATAAAGTTTAATTTTCTGAGTTAAACTCTGATACACCCGACCGTGTAAAATCTGACATTACTCAGATGTTAAAGATTATTTTTCAAAAATGATTATCTAATAATTATCTAATAGAGGCAGTATCTTGGTTACATCTCTTGGATGAATGGATGACAGGGTGCTACAGCAGAGGCTTTCATCTGATTAATGCCAGATATTCATGGACTCATGCAGAGTTTAATTTTTACTGAAAGAATGTTAAATATCCAAATCCAGCTGTGTGGGTCTTTGTGCTGTCACTGTGAAATGTGGACTGTGCACCCCGCAGCTATGCAGGAGTTTCTTAAAGTGTTGCTTCAGAGACGTCTATAGCTTGGACACAGTATAACTTGGAGCATTTGCACACTGTTATAATGATTATTTCTTTGCGTCTCTGCAGTGTTTTATGATTAAATAAAAATCAAGTGCAAAACCCTTGACATTGATCCAGTGGTTTGTGGTTAAAAAAAATAGCAGTTTTATAAGTTGAGGTTTTCCATTTTCTGACTTTCTTTATATTCTGATAGTTTGTAACAATCTGAAGTGCAAGAAGAATTGTGAAGTAATTTTAAAATATTGTTCCTAATTTAGGAACAACACCAGCTGCTTCCATGTCTTGCATTAATATTTTAATAACTTCTCTGCTTATTGACAATTGTTCCTCAGATAATTATATTATCTCTGTTTGTACGATACAACTGTAACCCAGGTCCCACGTAGCTATGGTAAAGCTAGAGTATATAGTACAATGAGACTGGGCCTGGGTTCGTAGTGCTACTAATAATGATACCTGATACCCTCTAATTGAATTAATAAGGACCACCACAACTGTATTTTACACAAATTAAATCCCTCACTGGGTATTTATTTAGACAACATAGAAATAAATAAAATAAACACTTACTTTTATAAAATAAAATGAATTGAATTCAAATAAACAAACAAAACCACTGTAAATGTGACTACATGGGTTATAAATAAAAGATTATCAAAACAAAATAACTCTTTCTTAGGTGCCAAGTGTTATTTGGGTTACAACCACTCACACCTTTAAAAGGGATGAATTTCAACCTTTGAAAATAACTTTGATTATAACTACACACTTACTCAATTTAAACCAAATTTGTAACAGTGGGCCCACACTGATGGCCGCTTCACTCAAACTGAGCAATAAACAAAATACGTGCACTTTAGTTCCAGTTAGTACTCACGAGTCCAATGAGTTTGTTAGTGGGGTCAGTCAGAAACGGGCAGTTAGCAGTTAGTTCACCAGTAGTGAAGACAGTCAGGGGGCAAGAAAACAGCAGGGTCCATCCGGGCAGAAACCTCGCTCTCCCTCTCCTTCTACAGCGTCCCTCGGCTTCTCTTGCAGATCACAAATAAGTCATATCAGGACCACGGGTAGTCGACCTCAATGATACACTTAGATGCAAAATCCACACCACGTTTGCCTTACGACATCTCTCTCTTCGGACTTAGCTTCTGTGTCCGCTCCCACAGATTCACACAAACCTTTACCACTCATCCCGCCCCATAACAGAGAAGAGTGACATTGACTGGCTCATCAGCACAACAACCAATGGCAATATAACATTAAGATAACTGACATTAGATGGGTAAACAAACTTAGGTTACACCCCAACATATTGCTTCTGCACAGTAAATGAACTCTAAATCATGAAACCCTTTTATTTATTGGACTCTTAACTGTAAATGAAATACATTGGTACCCAAGTATATGATTTTTAAACCTTTTATCAACTATTTATATTTTAACCATTTTTTATAACTATAAACTTTTCTTTATACTGCAAGCCTGAATAATTGCAGACAGGGCTACACAACGAAGGGAAAAACAGGGTACCTTTTGAAAGTCTTTTAACATTTATTGTATTATTTATTTTGCAAAATAGATGCATTATACTCTGTGCTTTTTCAGAGACAATGACACTTGGGGTTCAAATGAAAGCACTGGGGTGTAACATTATTGGAGATTATGAAGATATTAACAAATTGCACAGATATGAGTGTATGTGTGTTTCGATATCTATATATAAATTTAGATGCACAGAAATGCCTGAAAGCAGTGGAATAAAGGAATAAAAAGATTTCAGATTTTAAATTCAGGGGGTCCGTCTAGCCATCCATCCATTTTAACATTAATTAAAATAGAGCCATGCAAGACTCAAATGCAACGTCAAGAATAAAACACAGTGAGACATGGTCAAAGAAAGACACTCTATGTCCCACGATATGTCGGAGCATCTTGACTGCGTGCAGCAACTGCCGCAACTAGCTAACGTAAGCTAAAGTGGCAGTTTTTGTTTTTGTTTTTGTTTTTGACGCTGTTTGTTTTTGTTTTTGACGCTGTCGCCGGTGTTCCAGATCAACTGGTGTTTAGATTAACTGGCGTTGGTCGAACAGATGTGTGGCAGACTTGCGTTTCAGGAGCTGCTACCGACAAACCAGCAAAAAAGAAAAAAGAAAAGAAAAGAAGAAGAAACAAAAACACGCCAAATGTGTCATCTGTGACACTTGTGAGGTTATCTCAAACACACTCCGTCAGTCTTGATGCCGTTGAACAACAAAATGTTTAAAAATGTCGCGAATTTACCTGGTGATATCCTCATGCGCGACGCGATCGCGAAAACAGCAAACAATTAACACCACGCCGATGCTGTTCACAGGACAGCAAGAGTAAACGATCGGGAGACTCTTGTCGTCGTTATCGTTCCCCTCGCACGTTTTATTTTTCCGGTTTCAGCGTTTTTGCTTCACAACTAAAGCGTGCAGTTTACTTTGTGTGCACTAACATGGACTCGAGTCAACCAGCGCCACCTCTGGCCAAGTGCCACAGCCTACAGCCAGATTAACTTGTGACACACATCTGCACCACGTTTGAATCACCACTCCAATTGGTCATCATGATTTTAATATTCTCTTTTTCCATAACAATGAAATACGCCTTGGACAAATATGACACATCAATAGTTCATTAGTGTTGTCACATCACATCCTGTAAGAATCTTCTGTCTGTGTCTTTTCTCTGGAAATGAATATTTCCAGCCAATATAGGCAATCCATCAACATGGCTGGAGAGTTGGTAGTTATATACAGTCTGTATAAGTGTGGTTAATCTAATGAACATTTGTATGGAGATGGCAGTTACTGTGAATGTACAGCAGTTACACAGTGATTAGCAATAAACAGAGTCAGTGAGAGTGAGTGGATTTAAGAAAGTCAGTGACTCAGGTGTGTCGATTGGTTTGTCATCTGTTTTTGAGACTGGAGGAGACGTAGAAATCTTTTGTTTTAAATCTGAGTTAGGAAGATTCCTGTTTTAAAACAAGCACTTTTTGTGAGAAATGCAAGAAGTACATCTGCAGAAAGCACACAGTTACATTCTGTCCATCATGTGGACAAAATTGAAAATGTTGAACACTGAAAAACTGAGAACATTGGGCAAGTTCAAAAGAAATGTGTTTGTAAGAATGAAAAACCTTTCCCAAATTGTTCCTAAAATAGTTATGGACAGTCTAACTGTTGTATGTCTGTGTTCTACATGTTTATCTAATGGAAAATAAAGTTGCTATTGTTTTATTGCAGTTCAAAATGTCAAAATGACCCGCAACAAAATCAATGTCATTTTTTTGTTTTTCAACATAATACGAGGGTTAATTTCCAAAACGTGCATATGATCTTCAATTTGTAGCAGATCCACTATCACATAGCAGCTGGAGCAGTCTCAAATGGAGGTCAGTCCACTGCTGCCACCTGTGGCCAAATACCATAGCCTACTACTAGATTAACTTGTGACACATCTGCACCTGCTGCTATGATCACATTGAGTAGAGGCTGAGTGGCTGCACTTACACCTGGTACATCCAAATCTACCCATAAACATGTTGAAAGATGCAATCCCAGCAATGTGGATTGTCAACACTAAAAACAATCAGTAAGCAAAGACAACAGGCATCAATTTTTTCTGTTTATTTAGCACCCACAACATTTGTAGTCGCCTTCTGCACAGGGAAGTCCACACACACTGTGTGGTACCACTTTCATGAAGGTGCATTCAATCTGCAAGATTGAATGAGATTGTCAGGGTCATTGTCTGACTGTTTATTACTAATCACCTGCTGTACATTCACAGTAACTGCCATCTCCTTACAAATGTTTATTAGATTGACCACACTTATACAGACTGTATATAACTACCAACTCTAAAATGTTTGTTCGTAGAGAAAAGACACAGGCAGACTACGCTAACGACATGTGATGTTACAACCCTAGTGAAATATTAGTGTCATTTCATTCATTTCAAAGGTTTATTTGCATGACGCACAAACAGACACAATTGAAAGGTACAAATGTATTGTGCATGAAACGAATTCAAACATGGTGCAGATGTGTGTCACAAGTTAATCTGGCTGTAGGCTGTGGCACTTGGCCAGAGGTGGTGCTGGTTGACTCGAGTCCATGTTAGTGCACACAAAGTAAACTGCACGCTTTAGTTGTGAAGCAAAAACGCTGAAACCGGAGAAATAAAACGTGCGAGGGGAACGATAACGACGACAAGAGTCTCCCGATCGTTTACCCTTGCTGTCCTGTGAACAACATCGGCGTGGTGTTAATTGTTTGCCGTTTTCGCGATCGCGTCGCGCATGAGGATATCACCAGGTAAACTCGCGACATTTTTAAACATTTTGTTGTTCAACGGCATCAAGACTGACGGAGTGTGTTTGAGATAACCTCACAAGTGTCACAGATGACACATTTGGCAGTTTTGTTGCTGGTTTGTCGGTAGCAGCTCCTGAAACGCAAGACTGCCACACATCTGTTCGACCAACGCCAGTTGATCTAAACGCCAGTTGATCTGGAACACCGGTACGAGATTTCGGAATGGCACCACTTCCCTCAACATCCAGTTGTGAAAGCTGCATCAACCTGAGCCAAAAAGTGATCGAGCTGGAACAAAGGATATCCACGCTATACCAAATCCAGGGGGCTGAACGCGAACTTGACACGATCCTCCTTGGCAAAGCTCAAACCACCGCTACTAGCGCTGAGCTAGCCGACACAGTGCACCACCCAGCTGCTGTGTCCCAAGATCCCGCCAACAGTCAACCCAGGCTCTCAACTTGCGTCGCTGGTGTTTCTGCCACGGACGAGAACTGCTGGTTTCAACTAGGGGCCAGACCCAAGGCTCTGGTCAGCTCCACTCCACTCCAACCAGCGCCATGGACCGTGGGTTGAGACGCGCGGTGGCTGCAGAGGGGCCAGGAGGATCCGTCTCTCGCACCCTCACCCCTCCGGCACGGTAGTATTGGAGAATAAATTCAATGTCCTGGATCCTGTGGACTTTCCTCCTCTGGCCGCTAGCCCTCGCCATCCCGCTGTGTCGCTGAGGTCTGCGCCATCTCCACCACTACACCCCCGGAGCCGCGGCGGGCAGCCCGACGCTGTGGTGCAAACTCACCGCGGAGAGCTGTGCTTTACCCCGGGTCCTCGGAGAAGAGGACCCATGGCGCGGCTACCTGGGAGTCACTCACGCGGTCCGGCTGGCGCATCTCCATCTGAACACCCCCGGTGCCGCGGCGCGGGCGTCTCAGATGGCCAGCAGCCCCCGGTGGCACCTCCTCTCTCCACGCTGGTCCTCGGGGATTCCATCGTCAGGAACGTGCGGATGAGGGGGCGCCACGCTGTCGCGTTCCGGGAGCCACCGTTGTCGACATAGTGGACAGAATTCCCAACATCCTGGGATCCCACCCACAGGCCAACCAGCTCATCATCCACATCGGCACCAATGACATCCCCAAACAGCAATCTGAGCTGCTGAGGCTGGACTTCCTCCAACTCTTCAGCCTCCTTGGTCAGTTGCAGGTGAGTGCTTTTATCTCCGGGCCCACCCCACCTGTGGCAGAGGGATAGGCCGCTTCAGCCGGCTGCTCAGCCTTAACACCTGGCTTTCCTCCGCCTGTGTCTCCCATGGTGTGGGTTTTATTAACAATTTTGATGCCTTCTGGGAGAGGAGGCATCTTTTTGGGGCAGACGGGCTCCACCTCAACGCCTGGGGCGCCGCTTTGCTGTCCGCCAATTTGGCATTTGGCGTGCAGCACTCCCTTTTACACCGCCCTGTCACTACCCCAAACCGACATTACCTGCTGATCTGTCCGCCACTGACTGATGTCCCCCTGGTCCCAGCTCCTATATTTGTTCCACTTTTAACAGTAATGCACAATACTCTGTACTCGGACCTCTCTCTCCCACAGTCAACACAATACCCGTCATAATCACAAACAGAGAGCAACAGAATTATCATAAATCCAGTAACTCCAAAAACATTAATAACCTCAGGCCTCTTCAAAAATGTCATCATTCCTTGAACTCTACTGTCAAAAATCCACCAGTCTCGATCAGTATGGCACTTTTAAATGTCCGCTCTCTGTTGAACAAGTCTTTTATTATTAATGATTTAATTTTAGATAATAAACTTGACTGTTTATTTTTAACTGAAACATGGCTGGGCTCGGATGCACCAGTTGTTCTCACTGAGGCCTCCCCACCAAATTTTAATTTCTCCTTTTCTATTAGAAGTGGTAAAAGAGGTGGTGGGACTGCATCTTTAACCAATAACAGACTCACCACCAAACAAATTTTATTTGATCATTTTACCACTTTTGAATTCCATGCTATTGTTTTTAGCAGCGCTCCAGTTTTATCTGTCACAATTTATAGACCACCTATAGACAGTGCTGCTTTTATCAAGGAATTCTCAGAATTTTTAACAAACATACATTCAAAATATAAAATGATAATTTTAACCGGTGATTTTAACCTGCACATAGATAATCCTTCTGACTCTACATCAAAAGAATTCTTAAACATTCTTCACTGTATGGATTTTACCCAGCACGTCACGCAGCCGACTCACAACAGAGGACACACTCTGGACCTGGTCATCACCCATGGGCTGTCCACCAGTGTGTCCTCTGTTGTTGACTTGGCTGTCTCTGACCACTACTGTGTGTTTTTTAACATCACCGGTTTTATACAGCGGGAGACCTCGGTGCGAACTGTGAGGAGGCGCTATCTAACCTCTGAAGTGGCTGCAAATTATACCAGGGTTTTAGACGAATGCCCCCCTGTGATTTACCTGCACCCTGTGATTTTATTTTTAATCATTTTAACAGCAAACTGAAGAAAAGCCTTGACTCCGTTGCTCCACTCACCACCAAAAAGATTAACAGAAAACATGTATCACCCTGGAGAAACGAAGAAGTCAAAACACTCAAAAGGAATTGCAGGGCAGCAGAAAGGAGATGGAGGAAAAATAAAAATGCAATCAACCATCAAATACTTTGCGAGCAACTTAAAATTTACAATAATACACTAAGGAATTCAAGAAATTCATACTTCGCCAAAATAATCAGTAATAACAAAAATAATCCCAAGGTCCTCTTTTCCACCATAGATCATTTATTTAACCCTGATTTTAACAGCTCCCAAAGACCCCCCACAGACTCACTCTGTGAGCAGTTTGCAGACCACTTCAGGGGAAAAATCAGCACCATCAGATGTGATATTTTATCTTCTCGTGATATGATTTTAAACACATCTGAGGGCTCGATTGTACCTGAGGAGACACTGGACAGCTTTGTTCTGGTTAATGCTGAGAACCTTAAGAAAGTTTTCTCCACAGTGAGACCCACCACGTCTTTTAGATCGAATCCCCTCTTTACTTTTTAAAACACTTTATGGATTTTTGAAGCTGAGCTTTTATACGTGATGAATTGCTCTCTTCAGTTGGGTGTCTTCCTGCTGCCTTTAAACGGCGGTGGTGAGGCCCTTCTGAAGAAGGGCAATTTGGATTGTAATGATTTTAATAACTACAGACCTGTATCCAACTTACCATTTTTTTAAGTAAAATTTTAGAAAAACTTGTTTTTACTCAGATTAATCATTTTTGAATGATAAACAGATCCTGGAGATATTTCAGTCTGGATTTAGGGTGAACCACAGCACAGAGACCGCTCTCCTAAAGGTTTTAAATGATCTTAGATGTAACTGGGACCCCCAAAAGCTCTCAGTCCTGGTGCTACTGGATCTAAGCGCAGCCTTTGATACAGTAGACCACACTATACTTTTAAACAGACTGAAACACATGGTGGGCCTCTCTGGTGCTGTACACAACTGGTTCACTTCCTATCTCTCAGACAGAACTTTTATGGTGTGTATAGATACATGCTCCTCTAAGATCCATAAAATGACATGTGGTGTGCCTCAAGGGTCGGTTTTAGGCCCTGTACTTTTTAATTTGTATATGCTCCCTCTTGGCAGTGTCATTGTTACGGTCGCTGACCTCTGGTGGCTCTCCCTCGGGGAGAGAGAGAGTTTTTTTTCCTCTTCTTGTGTTGCAGGTGTGCCTCATGAGCCACAGCTGAGGGGTGTTTCAGCTCGTCAGCCACGGCATATAGTCTGCCATCCTAAACTGCCACACCCCTGCCATTTTCCCCCATTTTGCCAGAGCTGTGAGCCATAGTGTTTTGGGCAGCAGGCCTTAGTGTGTGTGCGTGTGAGAGAACTTAAAACTCTGAACTTTGTTTTTCTTTCTTTTATTGTGAGCAGAGGTGTACCCTGTGTTAATTAGTTCATCGTTGTGGAAGCAGGTAGGGGTTCTCTGCCATTTTTGTTTCAACTGTTTTCTCCTGTTTTGGTTAGACAGGGAGCTCAGCCATTGTATTTTGTTTGGGTTAGAAAGTTCTTGGTTTGTTTTTTAGCTAAAAGGGGGTGTTTTGTTTGTTGTTTTGGCCTTGGAGACCCTGAAGAAAAGAGCTTCCCTGTGTTTATTTTTACTGTAGTAGTTTTGGGCAATAAATCATGTTTAATGACATCTGTTTTCCAGTAGTTCATATTTTCTTTTTCACTTTGTGTTACCCCCACCCCAGCCAACACTTCGTTCTTAAGTGGGGGGCGTAGCATAAGTGGGGGCTCGTCCGGGATCTATTTTGGATATGGCACAGTTTAGCCTGGGTGATTTTATAGCTAAGCCTGCATTAGATCAGCTCGATGCATGTAGGAAGGAGGATTTATGTGCTGTTGCTGCACATTATGAAATCCCTGTGGCTAAGTCCATGAAGAAGAGCGAGTTAAAGTCTCTTGTTGTCAGTGGGTTGGTTGGGAAGGGTGTGTTCCCTTCAGACGTGGACTCGGGGGATGCCGCGTCAGTCCTCGACACCGCTGATCAGCCCGAGGTTTGTGCTGAGGAGGGGGCGGGACACCTCACGGTGGTCAAACCAGGTGGGGAAAGCCACCAGCCTCTCTTCCACGGTTTGAGCCCTTCTCTGTCGAATCCAGTAATTCCAGTGTTAGTGCACGCTTAAAGGTACGTTTGGCTCGTCTTGAACTTGAAGCCAAAGAAAGGGAACGTAAGGATGAGCTTGAGTTCAAGCTAAAGTGTCGGCAGCTAGAAGCTGAGACATCTATTAGGTTACGTCAGCTGGAGTTGCAAGCTAACAAATTGTCTCCTGAGCCTTCTGCTCCACCTTCAGTGAAGGATGAAGATAACCTTAGTAATCCTTCAGATAATTCTCCCCTTGCTCCTGCACCTCCGACATTTGATGTAGGCAAAAACATTGCCCTGGTTCCACCATTCAGGGAGACTGAGGTGGAGGCCTATTTTAATGCGTTTGAGCGCATTGCTGTGGCTTTACATTGGCCCAAGGAGGTTTGGTCCCTTTTGCTTCAGTGCAAATTAAGTGGTAAAGCACAGGAAGTATGCGCAGCTCTCACTATTGAGGACAGTCTTGTGTATGACAACATCAAAAGTGCTATACTCAGAGCCTATGAGTTGGTGCCTGAAGCTTACAGGCAGCGTTTCAGGACCCTGAGGAAATCCACTGCTCAAACATTCCTTGAGTTTGCAAGGGAAAAAGGGATACTATTTGATAGGTGGTGTCAAGCAAGCAAAGTTTCAGAGTTTAACGCACTGCGTGAACTGGTATTGCTGGAGGAATTCAAAAACTGTGTTCCTGAGTGTACAGTGCTGTACCTAAATGAACAAAAAGTTGCCACTTTGCAAGAGGCAGCTGTCCTGGCAGAAGAATTTGCTTTGACGCACAAAAGCGTGTTTGTGGGAAAGTCTGAATCACCCTACCATGAACAGATGAAAAGGACACAAAGCCGCACCCTCAACAACCTAGGGGTTCCTCGGGTTCCAAGTCTGATAGACAATGTTTTTACTGTCACAAAGTGGGGCATATAGTTTCTGAGTGTTTGGCCCTTAAACATAAACAGGTGCCCCAGCAATCAAAACAAGCGAAAGGGGTTGGCCTGGTCAAGTCACTAAACTGCCCTCTCATGTGACCACGAGTGAACCTGATAAGTGTTTTAAACCCTTCATTTTTGATGGTTTTGTCTCCTTGACAGGGTTTCCTGGGGATCAGAAGCCCGTGAGAATACTGAGGGACACGGGTGGCTCACAATCATTTCTATTGGCCGACGTTCTGCCAGTCAGTGATGAGTCATCTTGTAACGCGAGTACAATAGTGCAAGGTATTGGGATGGCCTATATACCCGCACCATTACATTGTGTTCATGTGCAGTCGAAGTTAGCCTCTGGTTTTTTCAAGGTTGCGGTGAGAAACTCGTTTCCTGTTCAGGGTGTTGAGTTTATAATGGGAAATGATATTGCTGGGGACAAGGTACTCCCTGTTCCTGAAGTGGTGGATAAACCCAGCCGTGTCCCAGAAGAGGATGAGCTGTTGAAATCCCACCCTGATGTGTTTTCTGTCAGTGTTCTTACCAGGTCACAAGCTCGTAAGCTGGAGGAAGTGACCCTGAGTGAGACTGTTCTTGGATCTGTTCTAACTGGGGACAGAGAGCCGGCTGTTAGCCCTTCTAAACCAGCACTCGATGAACAGGGTCTGACTACTCTATCTGAGGTTCTTCCTTTGCCAGTCTCACGTGAGTGTTTGAGCCATGCTCAGGAAAAGGATGAGTCACTTGCTAAGTGTTTTAAGGAGGTAAGCGAGTTAACAAACAATAAAAAGGCACACAGGTTTTATCTTGAGGATGGGTTACTACTAAGGAAATGGGTCTCAAGACCTGCATTACAGCAGGAAGGAGGTGATGAGGGTTGGGGGTGGTACGCCAAATAGTCATTCCTAGGGATTACCGGAGTGGCATATTGCAGCTTGGCATGAACACCCATGGTCAGGTCATTTAGGAATCACTAAAACCTATGACCGCGTTCTTCAGCACTTTTTCTGGCCAGGTCTGAAGAAAGACGTTGCCAAGTTTTGCAAAACATGCCAGGTTTGCCAAATTGTGGGTAAACCTAACCAGACAGTGCCACCTGCTCCTCTCAAACCCATCCCGGTAGTTGGGGAGCCTTTTGAGCGTGTTTTAGTGGACTGTGTGGGTCCTCTACCCAGAACAAAAGCGGGTAATCAGTTCCTCTTGACAATCATGTGTGCCACAACCCGTTTTCCTGAAGCCATACCACTTCAAAAATCACCGCTCCCACTGTAATTAAGGCTCTACTTAAATTCTTTTCAACATTTGGTCTGCCTAGAGTTGTCCAAACTGACCAAGGCAGCAATTTTCAGTCAAAACTGTTCAAGCAGACTTTACAATCACTTGGTATCAAACACATCCCTTCCAGCCCTTACCATCCCCAGTCACAAGGTGCACTAGAAAGATGGCACCAGACCATAAAGTTGATGATGCGAAAATATTGTCTGGTGACTGACAAGAACTGGGATGAGGGACTGCCATTTCTACTGTTTGCAGCTCGTGAAGCAAAACAGGAGTCCCTTGGTTTCAGCCCTGCTGAACTAGTTTTTGGGCATAGTGTGAGAGGGCCACTAAAAGCTCTAAAAGAACAGTTTTTATCTGATGTGCAGCTGCAATCAAATGTGCTTGAGTTTGTCACGCAGTGTCGGGAACGTTGTACCATGCCTGTGAAATAGCTAAAAATCTCTGTCAGCAGCCCAAGGGAAGATGAAGCGGCGGTATGACAGGAAGGCAGTGCAGCGTTCTTTTAAACCTGGTGATCAGGTACTCATGTTGGTGCCCACATCTGGTCCATCTCTGTCAGCCCAATTTGCGGGACCATATGTGGTAGAGAGCAAAGTCAATGACACAGACTACATTGTTCGCACTCCGGATAGAAGGCGCAAAACACGGCTCTGCCATATAAATATGCTGAAACTGTTTCACTCTAGGGAAGACGATCACGAGGGCTCCATCTCACTCATTTCTGTGCCCATAAACCATGATGATGGTTTGGTGAAGGGTAGTGAAGGTCAGCAGAGTGGTAGGCTCGCAAACTCAGAGGTTCTTGGTGCCTTAGACACGTTACCTCTCCCTATCTTCCTCATGACGAGAAAGATGACGTGAAAAATCTGATCCAAGCGCACCCTAGTCTGTTTGGGGATGTACCATCTAGAACCCCAGTGTTAAAAGCACGACATTGACGTGGGTGATGCGTGCCCTATTAAGCAACACGCATACCGTGCCCCCACTCAAGAGGGAATTAATGAAAAAAGAGATACAGTACCTGCTTGAAAATGGTTTGGCGATACCTAGCCATAGCTCTTGGAGCTCTCCATGTCTGCTGACACCAAAGTCAGATGGTTCTCCTCGTTTTTGCACTGATTTTAGGAGGGTAAATGCAGTCACAGTCCCTGACTCATACCCCTGCCTCGCATGGAAGACTGCATAGACAATATTGGAGCCGCCACCTACATAACAAAGCTAGATCTGTTAAAAGGGTACTGGCAGGTTCCTCTAACTAGCAGAGCCTCTGATATTTCAGCATTTGTTACTCCAGACCATTTCTTGCAGTACACAGTGATGGCGTTTGGCATGCGGAATGCACCAGCCACTTTCCAACGACTTATGAACTTTGTGTTAGCGGACATTAACCATTGTAATGTGTATTTGGATGACATTGTGGTATATTCTTCTTGCTGGACTGATCATGTGAGTACTCTGAGGGATGTTTTTGCTCGTTTAACCCAGGCTTCCTAACTCTGAACCTGGCAAAGTGTGAATTTGCCAAGGCGGTAGTGACATACCTCGGAAAACAAGTAGGACACGGCCAGGTGCGTCCCGTGAATGCAAAAGTGGAGGCCGTGCTGAGCTACCCGGTGCCCACCACAAGACGGGAGCTCAGGCGCTTCTTGGGTCTAGTGGGCTACTACAGATGTTTCTGCCGGAACTTTTCGACAGTAGTGGCTCCCCTGACTCATCTGTGCAGTCCAAAGGAACCCTTCGTATGGACTGCTGAGTGTCAACATGCATTTGACTGTGCCAAGTCTCTCCTTTGCAGTGCCCCTGTACTGGCTGCTCCGGACTTCAGCAAGGCCTTCAAGCTGGAAGTGGATGCAAGCGCTACTGGCGCTGGGGCAGTACTACTACAGGATGGAGTTGATGGCATCAGTCACCCGGTTTCCTACTTCTCAGCTAAGTTCAAGCCTCATCAACTCAACTATTCCACCATCGAGAAAGAAACCCTGGCCATGTTGCTTGCTCTGCAGCATTTCGACGTGTACGTGGGGTCAACCACCGCTCCTGTTATGGTTTATACTGACCATAACCCTCTGGTATTCCTAAAACACATGTACAATCACAACCAAAGACTGATGAGATGGGCGTTGCTTGCTCAGGAGTACAACATAGACATCCGACACCAGAGAGGTATCGACAACGTGGTGGCTGATGCACTGTCCAGGACCCAGTGTTAACCTCAATAACGGACTTGGTGACAGTTGTTAAAAGTGTCTGCTTCACTGTGTGTGATATTTTATGTGGGGGGGTGTTACGGTCGCTGACCTCTGGTGGCTCTCCCTCGGGGAGAGAGAGAGTTTTTTTTCCTCTTCTTGTGTTGCAGGTGTGCCTCATGAGCCACAGCTGAGGGGTGTTTCAGCTCGTCAGCCACAGCATATAGTCTGCCATCCTAAACTGCCACACCCCTGCCATTTTCCCCCATTTTGCCAGAGCTGTGAGCCATAGTGTTTTGGGCAGCAGGCCTTAGTGTGTGTGCGTGTGAGAGAACTTAAAACTCTGAACTTTGTTTTTCTTTCTTTTATTGTGAGCAGAGGTGTACCCTGTGTTAATTAGTTCATCGTTGTGGAAGCAGGTAGGGGTTCTCTGCCATTTTTGTTTCAACTGTTTTCTCCTGTTTTGGTTAGACAGGGAGCTCAGCCATTGTATTTTGTTTGGGTTAGAAAGTTCTTGGTTTGTTTTTTAGCTAAAAGGGGGTGTTTTGTTTGTTGTTTTGGCCTTGGAGACCCTGAAGAAAAGAGCTTCCCTGTGTTTATTTTTACTGTAGTAGTTTTGGGCAATAAATCATGTTTAATGACATCTGTTTTCCAGTAGTTCATATTTTCTTTTTCACTTTGTGTTACCCCCCACCCCAGCCAACACTTCGTTCTTAAGTGGGGCGTAACAGTCATCAGGAGGCATGGAGTGAACTTCCACACTGTAAAATGTAATTCTAGCTGTTTGTTATTTCAACATATTATTCTATATCAGTTTGACGATAGATGACTGAAGTTGTTGTTATAACATAGAATTACAAGTTAAAAACGTCCCAATTACACCAAAAAAAGCTAACTTGAAAACTCATGTCCAGCTAAATCAGCAACTTATGTGAACTTGACAATGTGGGTAAGTTGAGCACAGCAGGATTCAAAACTGCCTCACGTGACCAGTGTTGCCAACTTAGCGACTTTGTCGCTATATTTAGCGAGTTTTCAGACCCCCTAGCGACTTTTTTTCTAAAAAAAGTCGCTAAAAAAAGACATGAAAGCGCATATCGCTTTTACTCTCAACAAGCAGCGGGTGCTGTAACGCAGTCAGTTCTTCTTTTACTCTTTTACTCTTATGCTGTTTTGTGGATCACAAGGTTTAAAACTACTTATAAACACACACACACACAAAGTAACTCCACCAGAGTGCCTATTTCGGGTCACTTTTGCCGGTCGAAGCCGGAAGGAGCAGGGTTGGAATTGTAACATTAAAAAAATCAATAATTGCTAAAAGAAATTTAATTTTTAGTTCTAAATAAATTCTAACTGCATTTAGGACGTTTTTTACTTTATGTCTCTTCCACGATGTTATTTCTCTCCAACAACATAGGTTACAATGATATTAGCATGACCAATTATGCAAATTAGGTGATGACGTCATTTAGCGACTTCTAGCGACTTTTAGGACAACCAATAGCGATTTTCCTTACTGAGGAGTTGGCAACACTGCACGTGACTGCTACCGAGGTGCATCATGGGGAATTGGCGGTTAACGACATGCTCACTTTACTTGGACGTTTTCTAATCGTCTTCTTTGGAATATGCTTTCAAGGTGAGTAACATTGGTTATAACTATAAGGAAAGAGAGGTACAAAAGTTGGAACATGTTTTGAATCTATGGCATGACGTGTGTTTTTCTCTTTTACCGAAATGTTTGCTTTAGCTAATGTAACTTTAGCGGACAAGGTCCAGCTTGTGTGTCATGACCAAACTTGACCTAATAAACTGACACATGGCCTTTTTTATGGGTTTAATGTGGCACTGACCAAATCACAAGTATTGTGCCGCTAGCTTTAAGGTTGTGCACTCAACCACTGTTGCGATATTAGCAAGCTAACTCAGCTAATTAATAAAGCTTATTTCATATTGTCTCTGTACTTGTAAATTTCTTTCAAGTTCACAGGCTGTTGTATTTTGGTGGAAGTTCATTTTGGCAATATTTCCAATAACTGACTGGGTTCAAAAAGAACTTTTTGGCAGGACTCGGATGCTTGTTGTCATCTGTTTATCCCTATGTAATCACTTAAGTTGTTATTAACTGCTGCATGCTAAGCTGCAAGAGTGCACTGAGGACTGAGACAAAATATGGTCTACAAACCAGCATTATATTAGTTTTTATCAGATAGTCCTCCAGTGTGTTTATTTTTTGCTTTAATTCTATTGTGCAGTTATTTGTTACCCTGAAATGCTTTATGCTTAACAACAGCTCACCATTTTAACTTATTTTTGAACTCTTGTGATCAGTATGACTAGATTGTGTGAGTTTCCATACTAAAAGAGCTGTAGTGATAAAATAATTGGCATCAGAGACACTGATTTTGGCATGGTATACTGCAGAAGTTTTTTTTTTTTTTTTTTGTGCATAATCTACCTTTTAATTAAACTGCATTCTCTGTATTGTAACAAAACTAACATTGTTTATATGTCAGAAAATTAGCAAACATGAATAAATGGCGAAAACAATATAATTATAACATATATTTTTATTTTACTTATTTTAGGTCTGTGATGCCAAACTTGATGCTGGGGATTTATTTTTGTCAGTGGAGTCAAATGGTAAGTTACAATTTGTGCATTTTGTCATACTGGAAACACCACAGATTATATTGTAACTTAATAGCTCTGTAGAACAAATGATATAAAGATTGTAGTGTCAGGGTACTTCTTAAGAAGTAATATGGCACTATTGATGATCACATGCAGGTGGCATAAACTAAATATTCAGACGTGTTACCAACAAATGATTCATTAACAAAAGCAATGGAGCAGACTGTTTAGGTTCTTGTGGTTGTAATAACATCCATAACTGCAAGTTTGTCATTAATTTATTTTCACAGGTCTAGATGATCACATCTGTCTTTGTCATTTAAATGAGGTGGACTTGCAAACTTTATGTTTTTTGGGTAAATTGCTGTCCACTACATATACACAGAATCTGCACAGTATTTCAGATCTAAAAGGGAGTATGTAATGGACTTGCTGGCTTTAATGTAAAAAGCCTATTGTGTAACTTTAATGAGGCAGTTGGACTAAACCAGTATTGCTCATCAAGGTAAACATCTGAGGAATAAGGAAATTGTTACTTGTCCTTTTACTCAGTGTTCTTTTAATCGCACATTTACTAAAGTTTTACATCACCTAAGTCATTTTCACAATCATTCTACTTTAAAAGATTTCGAGACAGACCTTATTGTTCTCTGAACTTCCTTGTTCGCTGAACGGCAGGTAAAGTGCATCTTTTGTTTGTTTGCTTTTGTGTGTTTGTGTTTTCTCTAATGGGCCTCAGATGACTGTTTGCTTAAATTTGGGTCTCAAAGAATCTTTTTTATTCTGCCTGTACTCTCCACCCTCTTCTTCTATTGCTCAGGTTGAAGCAGAATTTGCCTGTCTTACATCTGTTGACCTGAAAGGGTTCCTTTTGCTGTGCTTGACCATTATGGAGAGGTTCGTGGAGCTGTTCAAAATCAAGAGCGGCATAGGAGGGCTAACTAGGCTCATAAGATGCTTCGGTGATGATGTAAGTGTTCAACTGCGAAATCTAATCCTTTGTTTAAGTTTTAGGTTATCCAGTTCAACTGATGAACTCATTGAAAGAAAGCTGATAAGTAAAGTCTGTCATCATATTTCACAACCGGACATTTAGTGTGGTAACTTTTACAGAATCTATGTATATTGGTGGTAGGTTGGATATCATATTCTACTTGAATGTCCTGATAAGCCTGATTCAAAATCTCCAATGATAATCATATATTGATGGAATTATGCATCAAAAAGCTGTGAATTTGGAGCTGTCTACATGCTTCATAAACACTGTTTAAAAAGTGTTTTGTTTTCTTTTGACTTCTTTGACCAGAGCCCTACACAAAGGAAGAGGACAGAGGACCTCATTTTCTAAAGGAAGATCCCTCACACACTTTCAAGACTGTGAAGGTTAGCATTGTTTCTTTTAGTAAATTTAATAATGACAGCACCACAGTGGATTTTAAATTAAACATGTGGCATCTATGAAACAATAGATGCCACATGATAACATGTGTACTTTTTTCCTCACCAAATGTATTATTACAAGATCTTTGACACTGGATTTGGTCTGGGTTTCAGAGAAACTAACTGGCAAGCTAGGATTGATATTATTAGTGTCTTGTGTTTATTCATTTCTTCACCAGGGTCTTTGACATTTCGCTGCTGTACTGTTCACTTCAGCTTTACGCTTGATTTCTCACATTGTATATTGTAATGGCAGAGATATTAGGATATTTAAGGGGCTGCAGTGGCTGCTACAGCTATGGGGGGCAATACTTTGGTGAAATGTCCTGGACCCTGGAAAAGAGACTGTGTAGACTGGGTAAGCAATTAAAGGTTACTGGCCCAGAGTCATTGGGCAGCTGGGTAAAGGTGGATGTTGATATTCAGTGCCAATTATGCAACCTGTTCAGCCATGTCTATATGCTCTTTTTCATGCTGTTAATATAGGGGAAAAATAAACTTTAATCAATAAACTGATTAAAGAAGCATTGTCTATGGAGCCATAATCTGATCCTGTAGTGTAGCTGCAGTTTGCACATTTCATGTATTCTCAGCCAGATTTGGTTTAGAGCACAGCCAATATTTAGCATAAGTAGATTTAAATTCACACACTGGTGATGGCAAGCTACATTGTAGCCACAGCCACCCTGGGGCGCACTGACAGAGGCGAGGCTGCCGGACACTGGCACCACTGGGCCCTCTGACCACCACCAGTAGGCAACAGGTGAAGTGTCTTGCCCAAGGACACAACGACTGAAACTGTCGGAGCCGGGCTCGAACCGCAACCTTCCGATTATAAGACGAACTGTCAACTCTTGAGTCACGATTCAGTCATCCACCCATGTGTGTGAATGACTGAATGTGTAAAGCGCTTTGGAGTCCTTAGGGGACTAGTAAAGCGCTATACAAATACAGGCCATTTACCATTTAAATTGAAAATTTTGTTTGAATTCTGCAATTGAAGACATGCTCAGTTATTTATGAACATGGTCTTTGTTTAAAGCAAGAAATGGATTTGTAACATGGGGTGCATATCTCATTCTGAAAAACTTTAACAACTAATAAGTGTTACCCAAAGCCAATCACCATCATCCAAAGCATCAGTATGGCTCTTCTTTGGAAAGACATGAATTCTTAAGCACAAGGGATATTGTGTAATTGTAATTGTGTAATTTTTTTTTTTTTTTGTCTTTGAACCCTTTTATAGCCGACAGGTATTGAAGACACGTTTTTCTAAGAGGATGAAAGTTGGCATTGCGATGGTGAAAGAAGAAGACATCATCGATGTGTTGGTTGTCCTTGAGGCGGCAGTAATCCTGTCTAATCTGAGGAATGTCTCAAGTGCCATTTCCATGCTGATGGGCCTTCTTTTGCCCT
Organism: Oreochromis aureus; assembly: GCF_013358895.1. Taxonomy (NCBI): domain Eukaryota; kingdom Metazoa; phylum Chordata; class Actinopteri; order Cichliformes; family Cichlidae; genus Oreochromis; species Oreochromis aureus. The sequence continues at coordinate 31,967,825 of NC_052950.1, read as the reverse complement.
CAACATAGACTATCCAAAGGAACTTAAGGACATCTTTGAAGTCATTCAGAACATCCTAATGAACATTGATGGAAGGCAGTGCATCTCACTAGTGCATGGTCTAAGAAACAGACTCTTGCAGAAAGCCATGCAGAACTGTAATTGTATGCTCACAGCATACAATTGCCTTAGTGTTAAGGACAGTTTTTATTTTACTGTTTGTTTTTTATTCTTGCAAGTTCTCATTCTCACTTTTGTATGTCACTAAATGACTACACTTTACATTCCAGATTAGACAATTTGTTCATGGTTTAAGAAGCTTATGTGAACAACAATATAATGGTGGACTTTGCAGATGCTTATCTCATGCAAGTCAGTAGTTTTTCCTTTGTTTTGCAATTGAGCAGACTCAAACTGATGTTTCTGAAATATCCATCTTATCAAATGTTTCAGAAGCATGCACTCATTTTCAGAGATATTGGTTCTGTGGAATTTGTTGCAATTGTAAACGAAGACACATACAAGAGTTTGATGTCTTAGTTGTTATAAACTGATCTTTACTGTCACTTATCAAAAGTTTTGTACTATTTTAATATTTCAAGTTTTATGCTAACAGGTGTGACTGAGCACAATGAAGTTTAAAAATTTTGCAAATGTAAAGAATAACTTTTCTAAAATAGCAAGTTTCCCGTTGATACATTACATTAATGCAGACTTTGTTGTTACTTCACAAGAATCACTACTGCTCCTAGAGTATTGGCCAGAATTTAATCTTCACCCAAACTGGGCTCAAGACCAAGTTCAAATTTATTGTTTCACAGGGAGCAGCCTTTGAGTTTTGATGGATTGTGAGCCTGATGAGCTACGTCACTACGTCTGTTTCTCAGATGACTAAGATGGCACAATAAATGGTGAATGTTGGGTGCTCATGAGTAATTGTCTTGTCATGTTCTTAAAACAAACTTTCTGTATGAAATGATCAGATAGACTTTAATGGAATCTGTGGGGTTTTATTTTTTTTCTGTAAACAACAGAAAATTAATTTAAAGGAATGTAGATATTTAAACCTGAGATCTAAGATAAACCTAACAGGTAGTTTTGCTGAAATGGATGTTAGAAAGCTAAAAAAAAAAAAAAAACTTAAGATGTTCAATACACATTTTTCTTTACATCCAATCAACTCTGATAATTAAAATGAAACTGATTTACAAGTTCACTCAGCTACCTTAAGGAGCTCAGTTAATTAATAAACTTAAATCAACTTAGCTAACAGATTATGTTAGTTAAGCTAAAAAAATAGATTCCTAAGTTAAAAGAACTACTAAAGTATTTGAATTAACTAAAAACCCAAGTCAACTGAACTAGGACAAGAGTTTAAACAATAGATTATTTTAATTTAGCTGAAAGGGTTTTCCCAAGTAAAAATGACAATTAAAGGAGTTGAACTGACTAACAAATCTCAGTCAACTAAACTAAGACGAAAGTTTAGACAATATGTGATTTTTCATTAAGATAACAATTGGTTGTGTTATAAGAACAAACTCTATTTCTTGACTTAACTTAAAATTTTAAGGCAGCCCTTTACCTCATATTTTTAAGTTGAAACAACAAGTTATATTTTACAGTGCACAGTTACACTGATGACACTCAGCTGTACATCTCCGTGTCTCCTGATGACACCAGACCAATGGATGCCCCTTTTAACTGTATTCTAGATATAAAATCTTGGATGGCAGAAAACTTTTTACAGCTTAACCAGGACAAAACTGCAGTTTTAATCATCGGTCCTGAGGCTCAGAGAGAGAAACTCTTGTCTAAATTACAGGCATTTTCACTATGTCCTTCGCTACAAGTGAAAAACCTGGGTGTTATTTTTGACTCTGAGCTTGGTTTTATCCCACATATTAAACACGTAACCAAAATTGGATTTTATCATCTAAAAAATATAGCCAGAGTCCGCCCTGTTCTCTCTCAGGCCAACACAGAGATGTTGATGCATGCTTTTATTACCAGTCGCATTGATTACTGTAATGCCCTGCTCTCTGGTCTCCCCAAAAAGAATATTTCACCTTTATAACTTTTACAAAACTCTGCAGCTTGTGTGCTGACAAAGACCAGAGGGTGGGCCCACATTACACCGGTTTTAGAATCACTGCATTGGCTCCCCGTGTGTTTCAGGATCGATTTTAAAGTTCTTTTATTGGTTTTTAAATGTCTTAATGGTCTTGGGCCTTCTTATCTCTCAGATTTGCTTTTACCATATGAACCTTCGTGGACCCTGAGGTCCTCTGGTACTGGCCTTTTGACTGTTCCCAAAGTCAGGACACATACTCACGGAGAGGCAGCTTTTCAGTGGTATGGTCCTCATCTGTGGAACAGCCTGCCAGAGGAGCTCAGGGCCGCAGAGAACATACATGTTTTTAAGAACAGGCTCAAGACCCACCTTTTTAATTTAGCTTTCATCTAACGTTTATTTATTTTATGCTTATTTATTCTATCCTGTTATTCTATTTATATTATTAATTTACGTTTTACCTAATATTTATTAGGGCCCGAGCACTGAGAGTGCGAAGGCACTATTGTATCTGCTCCGTTTCTTCTTCTTATTATTATTATTCAGGCAAAACAAGGGCCTTTTTGAGGGCCTAAACATGCCCAAAAACTCATGAAATTTTGCACACATGCCAGGTCTGGTGAAAAATTTTGTATTTTAATGCTTTTACATATGAGCACTGGGAAATGGCTCTAGAGCGCCACCTATGCGTTGTTAAATGCAGCCCTACGAACACATCGTTTGAGCTACATGTATGAAATCTGGCACACATGTGTATCATGCCAAGACGAACAAAAAAGTAAGTGGGACCATTGACGCAAACCCAACAGGAAGTCCGCCATTTTGGATTGAAGGTGACATTTTGGCTCTAATTTTGCCATTGCCATGCTTCGAACTTTTTCGAACTCCTCCTTGGGATTTGGTCGTATAAGCTTCATCTTTGGTCAGTGTCAACTACACACCTGGGCCATGTTAAATTGCGGAGCTTTTGAGTTTTCGGGATACGGTGAGGCCGTGGCGCCACGGGGAATTTCGATGACTCGCCATGAAAATATTATTGCCTCTCATTCTGTCATACATTGTCCGATCTGGACCAAAGAGCACACATACGATAAGGCTCCACCCCTGAACATATCTGAACTACCATATTTGACACCAGGTACAGCGCCACCTTGTGGGAGCAGGAAATGTCATGTTTTACACTTTGGGGTACAGTATTATGATGGGTGACATCTGCAGCCTCAAATTTCTCCAGGAAAGCCTTAAGGAGTTGGTCTTGGGTTACAGTGAAAACTGTGACTTTTCGCAAAAGGGTGTGACCCCAGCAGCATGGCGAACTTTGATGTCTCGCCATGAAGAAACAAATTAGAATAACTCAATGAAATCCATGTATTCATGATCATTTATGTTAATGAGAGTGTGGGGAGTGAGTTGGAGGGTGGGGTGGGCTGCTTTTTAACCATGTAAAGCACTTTGTGCTACATTTTTTGTATGAAAAGTGCTTTATAAATAAGGATTGATTAATTGATTGATGTATGTAAGGAGATACTGTAGCAGAAAGGCAGCTTTACATCTTCGCCATGTTGGCGATGACTAGAACGAAAAAACACACAAACAAGAGCTTTAAGCTTTTCTGCAAATACTTTTCATGTGTTTGTGTTTGCACGTATCTTTTATCTTCTTTACTGTCAGACAGTTAAACACCAGCGAGGCTGCAGCTGAAAGTACAAACGAGAAATGTCTTTTAAACATTACTTTAATGAAATGCTCAATCATGATGAATCAGATTCTCCTGCGTCTTAAGAAAGTAAAAATAAACTAAAAGTAAACTTACTGAAAGTAAAAAAAGGGTGAAAACTAGCGTATGTGGATAAATCTGGTATATTTACACGATGAATTCAATACACATTCATATCTGACTCTGCTGCTTTGTCAACAGCAGCTGTGTTGCTTCCAGTCAGTATCACGTGCGGAGCTCTTGTGCCCTCCTCCTCCTTTGCATCCTTTTAACATTTTCATGTACAAAAACGTTGATGCACAAAATCTGCCATAAAAATCCTCATACAACAATATTGTTTTTTGCTTCTTTTTTCATAAATGACTCATCATCATCATAATCATCTTTGTTTAGATGCAAGAAGAATCTTCTGACCGAACCTGCTGGGACTGTGTGAGGTCCTGAGGCTAAGAGTAAGGATTTATCCACAGGAGAGCTGCGTTCTTACAAACCATCCCACTGTGTAAACCTGACATCTGTGGAACAGCTGAGCTGTATGATGTGTACAAGGACACAAAACATTATTTACCATCAGATCCCGAGCCCTCCATGTGTTAATCAAGAAACTGCTGCTGTGCTACATCCATAAATCCATAATGAATAAATTAGGAGCTAAAGCTAAAAGGACAGTTTATTTGTACCATCTTCATGTGAACACATTCAAGAACATCACAGATGAAAGAAACATTAAAAACTTCCACACTACATAAAGCAAGAAAAACAGTTTTTTTTGTCAGGTGGTTTCAGAAAAAACAAAAACATCAAACAGCTCCAAGACTCTCTTTGAAAGAACTAAAAACCTTTATTCTCATGGTCCAATCATGAGTGAACTCCCCGATGAAGCCTTGTGTGTTAAAACATGTCAGAGTTTTAAAGATTAAACATGAGTTTCCAAAACGTTTTGCTGGAGAACAATGAACTATTTGACTGAGTTTCAATTATTTACAGACGAGCAAAACCAGGACAGAGAAAAAAGGACAAAACTGACTCAGTAAAACGACAGAAAATAAGATCCCATGTAAATCTGTATTATGTAGAAGTTCAGCCCAGCAACCAGTTCATTTCAACACAAGTTTAAATGATTCTATCTGAACTCTGTGGAGCCTGATCTCAAGCTTTTTGAGTCTGACACTGAAACCAGAGGATCTTTCTGTCTCTTCAGATTCACTGTGATCCAGTGATGGGAGTGATTAAAGTCCTGAGTAGTGATGGGTCCAGCAACACTGACGCACCGACGCTTGTATCAAGCTCACCTAGCGATGCCTGTATCGGTGCGTGCGTCGCTTTAAGAAAAAGTCACGTGATCGATACAGCCGCTGTCTCGCTCATTGCCAACGCGCCAAGCTGTGTTTGAAAGGTACCGCATCTGCCAATGGAATGAATTGCCACCAAAACCCCCCCCCCAGAAAATTACTCTCACAAAGATAAAAAACCCCCCAAAAAAACAACAAACAAACAAACAAAAAAAAACCAACACATCTCTCCATAACACAATGGACCCCGAAAGAAAAAGAAATGTTTCTGCTGTGTGGGATCATTTTGATCTTTTAACTGGAAATAAGGTAATAGTTTGTTTGTCTTTGTTTCAGTGTAATCTATCAGAACACCTCCTCAGTGTTTAGGCATTACAGAGCCAAACATGAAAATGAGGAGACAAACACTGACAATGAACAAAGGTAGGCCTATATTGACACTGAACAGCTTTATCATCATTTTTTTTATTAATATGTATTTTATTATTTTGAAATCAAGCATCTAGGAAGATTGTTCTGGACCAGGCAGTCCTGAATTTTATTATAAAGGACTGCCAACCCCTTAGTATTGTGTAGAGTGTCGGAGAGAAACATTCCAAGATCAGAGGATCCTTTAACGTACTGGAATAGGAAGACATCTTATCTGAACCTTTTCCCCCTGGCTTTACAGTTTTTGTGTATCCCACCTTCATCTGTGCCTGTGAGTTTTCCAAAGCTGGGGAAATGGTGTCAAAAAAACAAAACAAAACAAACACAATAGACTGAATGCAAAAACAATGGATGAACTTATTTTTCTGGACAGAAATTTATAATAAACTGAGTCAATTACATTTAAATGGGTAATATTATATTCACAATACTTTCATTTTAATTTTCACTTAATGTCATACCAAAGATGTTAAATGGACTGGTTCTTATATAGCGCTTTTCTACTCATCTGAGTACTCAAAGCACTTTACACAACTTGTGCATTCACCCATGCACACCCATTCGCACAAGCACATTTTTCTAAGTGCTTCATAGCTAACATTCACACACATTCATACTCGAATGGATGCATCGGAGAGCAATTTGGGGTTAGTACCTTGCCCAAGGATATTTGGCATGCAGACTAGGGGAAGCCAGGAATCGAACCACCAACCTTACGATCAGTAGATGACCTGCTCTACCACCTGAGGTACAGCCACCCCAGATGTCTGCAATATTTAAAACGTAAAAGATATGAAATGATTCCATGGAAAATACAATACCTTACAATGTCTACACTTATGACTAGGTCATTGAATCAGTGTCTGTTGTGAGTCTCAAGTAAGTTGCCTGCAATGATATTTAAGGTCCAGCAGGTGTCAGTATGGAGCAAAACAGCAACACTGTGTCGACACAGTATCAATACAGTTTGGGGAATGTGCTGAAACGCTTCACGAGGCCTCATCTACCCATTACTAGTCCTGAGTGATCATGCTGATGTTTGCACAGAGCAGACAATGAGGTGAATGTTTTGGCACATTGGTAACAGTGAAACAGTTTATTAGTAACGTGGGATCGTTTGTGTTCGGAGTATGAACTGAGATTCCTGAAGCTCTTGTCACACTGGTCACAGCTGTAGTTTCCTTCCATGTGTGCACGTTCATGCCTGTTACAAGTAGTTGAATGTGAGAAGCTTCTCTCACAGTGTCTGCACTTGTATGGTTTCTCTCCTGTGTGGACTCGCTGTGTGTTTTTAAGCTCACTTACAGTGGTGAAGGATGACCCACACTGATCACAGAGGTGCTTTTTAACCCCACTGTGAATCAGTTCATGTTGTTTTAAGTAACTTGATGTGGTGAAGCTTCTCCCACATTCTTTGCAGTATTTCAGTTTGTCTCCAGTGTGTTTACGTTGATGTATTTTTAGGTTCTTTTGCTGACTGAAAGTTTTTCCACAGAGGTCACAACGAAACTCTTTCCCACCACCACAGTGATGACAGGGTTGAGAACTGGATCCATCTGTGTCGCTCTGCTTCTAAACAAAGACACAAAGACAGAGTAAGTCAGTCCTTCAACATTTTTATCCTGAACGTCGCCTGAAATAAAGAGCATCTCTGCAGACGTCCAATTACATTTTACTGTTTCAGTTAACACAGATAAAAATATAAATACATACCTCACAGTAACTGCACTTGTAGAGTCTCTTTCTGGTGTGGATCTGTTGGTGTTGTCTCAGGTGATGTGGAGATTTAAAAGTCTTCTCACACAGGTCACATTTATAAGGTCTCTCCTCAGTGTGGGTAAACATGTGTTGTTGTAACTGTGCGTCTGTAGCAAAGTATTTGGCACACTGTTCACAGCAGTACACATCATGTCTGGTGTGAATGCGTAGGTGTGTATTTCGGTGCCCTCTCTGGCTGAAAGTTTTTCCACAGATGTCACAGCTGTATGCCTTAATTCCAGAGTGGGTAACTAGATGCTTCTGTAAGCTGCCACTGTGAGTAAAAGCTCTGTCACACTGATCACAGCTGTACGCTTTAACTCCACTGTGGATGAGTTGGTGTTGTTTTAGGTTACGCTTCCTGGAAAAGACTTTCCACACAAGTCACAGCTGAACGGTCTCTCTCAGTGTGGATGACCTGATGATGTTTTAGTTCATAATTAGCAGTAAAATCCTTCCCACACTCGTCACAGGTGTATGCCTTAATTCCAGAGTGGGTAACTAGATGCCTCTGTAACTTGCTTCTTTGAGGAAAAGCTCTGCCACACTGATCACAGCTGTACGGTTTAACTCCACTGTGGATGAGTTGGTGTTGTTTTAGGGATTCCTTCCAAGCAAAATCCTTCCCACACTCGTCACAGGTGTATGTTTTCTCTCTCTTTCTTCTGTGAGGTTTGTCGGCCTCCTGAGAGCGCTGACTTCTCGCTCCATGTTGGTCCTGCAGTGACAGAGATACAAACAGAGGCAGTGAGTGAAATGCAGTCGTGGAACAAACTGAGCCTTCAAACTCCCTCCATTAACACTAGTTTTAAATCTGAAGGTGGAGTGTGGCACCAAACACCTTAAAGGTCTCTTATCCCCACCTGCTGGTAGTTCTAACACATTACATCCAACCTGGTGTGAAAAATAATTCATGACTGTTCAAACTAAAATCATGCCCATCCCTCCTGGTTGTACACACACACACACACACACACACACACACACACACATACGGGTCTATGTGGTATGGAGGGACTATACTACGTCAATCCGCCCGGCGGTGGTTTAAGGGGACTACCGTTTCCAGAGGACTTAGAGCCAAGGGAGCGAGGTTAAAGTGTTCGAAAAATCTGAAAAAATTTGGGTCACTTCAGACCTAATACACTCCCTATAGAAGTCTAGATACACTGATACACACCAACCAGACTCTATTGTGTTTTCTGGAGACATTGTCCACTTGACAACGATGTGTTCTATGAGGTCCAAAAAAAACAATATCAGGACTTTAAAGGGACAATGATGTCATTATTAAATAGCTCATCATTACCATGAATACACATCTGACAGGACACAGGATTACTGGGACATTATTTTATTAGTGTTCTTGGATCTGAACATTAATTTTAACCATAAATAAAAAAAAGAAATCTATGGACAAAAATGCCCACGCTAACCACAGAAATATAAAAATATAGAAAACAGAAAAATTAAAAACATTTAAAATGAATTTTAATAGTTTAAAGGTAAATATTAAGGGAGAAAATATGCATTTATATTTTTTTATTTTCAATATAACCTGTCAAAAATATATATTAAAGAACCTGTCAAAAAAAAACTAAATAAATTAAATTTAAAAGTTATGAAATACAAACTACTTCTGTAATTAACAAGAACTTTTCTTTAAACAGAACATCAGTGAGGCAGCCTGCTGCACAATAAGTCAGTTTTAACAACAGTTCGGCAATCTGACCAAGATGTAAAACCACATCTGGCTAAACAGTTATTTTAGTTCATTTTTTCTGCCTTTTGCAGTTAATCCTCTGTTTCTTACAAAATCTCTTATGTTTTGAACTGTTCTTCCTGCCAACACTGGATCTTCTACCAATTTGCAATGACTGCATTCATTTTTGGTGGCCAGTTTCCCTTCGTTTATGTGGTCTTTAAAATGCCTCATCACTGCAGCAACCTCAGCCTTGGACCACATGTTTTTGGGAGCTCTTCGGGAATTGTGGGATTGAGCAGCATTTTTATCTGGAAGATATATAAAGTAGTAGTTAAAACAAACAAACCAAACAAAAAAAAAACCCAAAAATCATTTGCTTTTTAAAAGAATGGATGTTACCCTGTCCTAACTTCTGAAATGTGTTGGTACCATCAATATCAAAACGAGCTAAAATTCTCTTTGAAAATTTATCAAATTTCTAAAATGAGACAACATTTGGTGTTCCACTGTGAATAAAAGACTGAATAAAACATTGAATAAAAGTCTCTTGATGCATGCTCAATCATCCAGGTAAGTAAATCCCAAAACGTTGATTCTGTTAATCTGGACGTAGCGTTTTCAGTGGGAGAAACATTTTGTCACTCATCCAAGTGACTTCTTGCCACCACTCTGCAGTTTGCCATATGTTGCAAAGTGATGAAACAATAGATGATGAACAATTCAAAACCTTAAGCACAAACATCTAAGTGACGAAACATTTGAGAGCCATTGAGAGCATCCTCACTGGATGCATCACCACCTGGTATGGCAACAGCACACGCTTACAACCGCAAAGCTCTCCAGAGAGTAGTGCGGTGTGCTGAACGGATAATTGGAGGTGAGCTTCCTCCCTCCAAGACATCTACAGGAAGCGGTGCCTGAGGAAAGCGGGAGGATCATCAAGGACTCCAGTCACCCCAGCCACAAACTGTTCAGACTACTTCCATCAGGAAGGAGGTTCTGCAGCATCCAGTCCCGTACCAGCAGACTGAGAGACAGCTTTTTCCACCAGGCCATCAGACTGCTGAACACTTCATAGACACCTCACCCTCACTACTGGAACTTCAACATTATGCACTCCATACTGTACATTAATGCCACTGTTTTGCACATACCAACCTCTGTATATTTTATATATCTTATTTTATTGTCTACTTTATTTCATTTGTAAAACATGTATATACACACACTCACACACACGTAGAAAAACATATTTAGTACACACATTCAGTAATGTATATACCTTTATATATTGTACATATATTTATTACTTTTTAGATTAGCCATTTTTATATTTTGCTTGTTTTACGTTATTGTATTTTTTTGCACAACTCTGTTGCTTGTGAAGCTTGCACAAGAATTTCACTCACATGTACTGTACTAGTGTACCTGCACATGTGACGTGACAATAAAAGTGATTTGATTTGATTTCTCCCACTGAAAAAACTACGCTCAGATGAACAGAATCAACCTTTTACTTACTTAACTGGATAATGAGAATGCATCATGCAAGCACCATAGTATGTCACATGAAGTAGTCTGTAGACAGGCCTCACCCAGTCATTAAATTGTTTGTCAGCTATACAATTACCCTTGAGCTTCTAAGAATAATAGACTATGCATAATGGTTGTGATGTGATGATTCCGTCAAATCCCTAGAATTAAAGCAGGAAGTCTACTTTAACACATATGGATATGGTTTGATTTTAAAATCCATTGTGGTGGTGTAGAGAGACAGAATTGCAACGCAATTACAAAGAACGTGTCCATAAGCTTAGAGAACCAACTGCACCCCTTACCTTCAGAGGGAGCAGCAGTCTCACTTGCTGCAGGCATTATGAGTGGTTCTTCATCTGCTGATTACACAATTTGATTAAGTTTTAATATTTGTTACAAACATTTTATCCACAGAAATCAAGCTAGTGGTAACTTACCACAATCTACAGCGCCTTGTAGCTGCGCTGTGTTTGTGGAATCAGCTACTGCATGTACAGGCTCACTGGTGCCACACGCTGACATTGTGAGTGCTGTGTCATCATCATCTGATTCACTCTCACTGTCCTTTGTTTCAGCATCACTTAATGCAATTTCATCTGAGAAATTGTGGGAAAAAACACAAAAAAACCCCAACACAAACACAAACCCCCCCAAAAACCTCACATTAACAACGACATATGACAAAATACAGAACAAATACTGAAATTATACTTTTCCACAGTACATAGTTTTACTATTTAAGGCCACCACTCTGCAGTTTGCCAAATGTTGCAAAGTGATGAAACAACAGACTTCAAGAACCTTAAATCATGGACATTTAACAGAATGGTCTGTGCTTTTAGGTTTTAATTCTGTTGATAAAGCATAATATTCAACTACTGCCCTAATATTTGCTCCTTTCAATACAAACCTTCAATTTCGATCTCATCCAGTGATTTCCCTGGATCTGGGAAAGATGTCCTTTTCCAGTGTTAAAAGCAGTTTGGAAATCTTGGCCAGCTGTGTTGTGGGAACTGGTAATCTGTAGAATTCGCGGTGAACGCGAATATCATGACCCAGGAAATCTGCAACCTGATCAAGTTCATTGTTTTTCAAATTAAGGACTTGTGAGAGTGTGGCAACATGTTTTCTGAGCTGTGTCGATCTTAGATACTCAGGGTGCTTTGCTCCACACTGGTGTGCATGAACACGCAAGGAGTCCATTCCTCTGTAATGACTCATTGATCGGGTCTTGCAAAGAGGTAGATATTAGTGGCACAAATACCACAGTCAGGCCTCCTACTAACCAGTAGTGACAGAGCATCCAGCATGCTTGGTGTTAGCAGAACTGGAACATTTCTGTCCCTTTTTCCCATTATTTCTATTCTACAGAAATAGTTACAGAGTCTCTGTTCCATTTCTGAAAGCCCCATGGCAACATCTGTGTGGAGTGCTGTTTTGTCTCTTTCAAGAAAACTTTTGAGGCGCATCTTTGAAACCTCTCCAGAACGCCTTCGATTGAACACAATGATCTGTGAGAGTGTAACTTGTGCAAGTTGGGCATAATTCTGAGCTGTGGCTTGTTCTCCAAGCTGCAAAAGGCACTTTCTGCAGATTTTTGAAGGTAGTGATGGAGAATCCGAACATCTTCTGTAAAGGGCAATGTTGATGGCTTGTTAAACTTTGCCTCGCTCAGTGTGTTCAAGGCACGGTGAGACACCATCTCGGACCATTTGGAGACATACAACTTCTTGAACGCATCAGTGGACTTGATTAGGGCTTCATCCTCTGTCATGAGGGCACGACAATGGATAATGTCAGACATTTTATGCAGTGTATGTCCCAGTTTCAGCGCAAGGCTTGGAGTTTTGTATGACAGTGTCTCTTCATCAAAACCTGAAACTTTCTTTACTGCTTGCACAACTCTCTGGAAGTTAGCAGGCTTAATAGCTTCTTCCATGTTATGCACTGAGAATTCTGTGCACGCAGACACAACAACAAACGTCCCGCTTCACGAAGCTTCTGTCGTATATAATCATACTTTGTAGGGTCTTGTCCATGTTTATTGTAGAGGACTGGGCAAACTGAATAACAGTAAAGTCATTTCGCACAGCTGAGGCAATCTCATCTTGTTTCATAACAGCAAGAACCTTCCACACTCCACTTGACACCTGCGGATAACACTGAGACTCCAGAGTTAAAGCCAGGCCGAGTACTTTGGTTCTTCCAGGTTCTTTATCTGTGTCATCTTTTGGTTTGTTAGGACATCTGCGGACATGTCTCCAAAGATCCTTGCGAACATACATCCCTTGACAATAAAAGCAATGAGCAAACTTTCCCTCTACTGCTTTAATCTTGGGTCTTCTCTTCACTTTCAGTGGTCCCACTCCACCATGCAAAACTGCAGCATTATGCTTAAAATTTCCTTATTTCTCAATTTCTCTAACAGGCTTTTACGCTCATTTGAGTCTCTAGGCAGGAAAATGCATGCACAACATCAGGAGCTGTTTTGTGCGCGTTTCAGGTGGCGGAAATTTTAGCTTGTGGTTTGCCACAAAAATAGCAGTAATTTCTTTTACTTAAAGTCATTTTTCTGATTCAGTTTCGCAAAGCTCACTTTTATCTTCTGGCTTGTCTTTTGTCAAGTTGTGGATTAAATTTGTTGAATCTGATTGTTCATGCGCTTTGGAGATGTCATCTTGGCATAGCAGACCTTTTGATGTGCTTGGCAATAATGAGATGTCTTTATCTGAATCTTCATCATATGACTCTGAATCTGGCACATATTCTTCTTCTGATATGCTGTGGTTGCCATCATCATCGCTTGATATTTGATCCAGAACTGAATGTGGCAATCCATCCTCCCTGAATATTCAGAAATTTCTTCTTTCTGGAATGTAAGAATAAAAGTTATTTTAATTGATCAATACTTTAGACAGGTAAAAAATAAACTGAAAAAGTCAAGCCAAATATGAATGGGATACACACCTGTGTTGACTGGTGACAATTCTGATTTGCCAATTTTGCAAGGCAGGATTTGTGCCAGACCCCTAAACAAACTGAAACACATTTTGATAGACTTAATTTAGCTTTGCAGTTCTATTTAAGTGAAGTAGTTTTTGTCAAAGCATTGCAGTAATGTCAAATGCTGAAAAAACAAAACAAACTGTTCACACTTAAGGATATTTTAATGACTACACATACACTGCTAACCCCCCAAAAAGGACATCCCAGATATGAATGAATGAATTCTTCTTATTAAATACTTTGTTCTTTAGGTAGTTGAAGGGCATGAAAATGTGTAGTTGAATGTGTGTGGCCTCCAGATGCCTGTATGACTTCCCTACAATGCCTGGGCATGCTCGGGATGAGGTGGCGGACGGTCTCCTGAAGGATCTCCTCCGAGACCCGGACTAAAGCATCCACCAACCCCTGGACAGTTTGTGGTGGATGGAGTGAGACATGATGTCCCAGATGTGCTCAATTGGATTCAGGTCTGGGGAACAGGCGGGCCAGTACATAGCATCAATGCTTTTGTCATGGAGGAACTGCTGACATACTCCAGCCACATGAGGTCCAGTGTCCTCTCACATTAGGTGGACCCCAGGGCCAAATACACCAGCATGTGGTCTCACAAAGGGTCCGAGGATCTTATCTTGTTACCTAATGACAGTCAGGCTCTCTGGCAGGCACAGAAATGCCACCCACACCATTACTGACCCACTGCCAATATGATCATGCTGGAGGATGTTGCAGGCAGCAGAACGCTCCCCACGGCATCTCCAGACTGTCACATGTGCTCAGTTTGAACCTCCTTTCAGCTGTGAGGAGCATAGGGTGCCAGTGCCGGAGTTGCCAAACTTTGTGTTTTCTGGCAAATGACAAACGTCCTGCATGGTGTTGGGCTGCAAGCTCAATCCCCACTTGTGGACGCTGGACCCTCAAGCCATCTGACCATTTGAGCAGACAGATGCACATTTGTGGCCTGTTTGAGGTCATTTTGCAGGGCTCCTCTTGTTCCTCCTTGCACAAAGGTGGAGGTAGCGGTCATGCTGCTGGGTTGTTGCCCTCCTATGGCCTACTCCACATCCAGGTAGCACCTCCATGCTCTGGACACTACACTAACAGACACAGCAAACCTTCTTGCCACAGCTCACATTGATGTGCTACACTAGATGAGCTGCACTACCTGAGCCACTTGTGTGGGTTGTAGACTGTCTCATGCTACTACTAAAATGAAATCACCACCAGCATTCAAAAGTGACCATAACATCAGCCAGAAAGCATAGGTGCTGAGAAGTGGTCTGTGTTCAACACCTGCAGAACCAGTCCTTTATTATGGTGAATTGACTATAATTTCCACTTGTTGTCTACTCTATTTGCAAAACAGCATGTGAAACTGGTTGTCAGTGTTACTTCCTAAGTGAACAGTTTGATTTCACAGAAGTGTGAATGACTTGGAGTTACATCGGATTGTTTAAGTGTTCCCTTTATTATTTTGAGCAGTTTATGTTATGGAATGGGGAATTGAGGACAATCCCAAGTATACCATTTTTACAAGGTCCTGCAACAAAGAGGTAATACTACATTTCTTTAATTAGACGTGACCACCCACTGATTAAAAAGGGAGCAGTGTTCATTTCAGGTAGTCTTAACTTGTTGAACTCTATTAATGCTTTTTACTATATACTGTACCTATTCACTAAATGTCTCACCTTTGCACTTATAGCCAAGCCACTTGAGGGAGGAAACCGGTCCCACACACTGAATGCACTTGTCCAAAGATGATATTGTTGTGCACACCAGACGATGACTGTGACACTGTTAGCAAAATATTGCAACATTTATTTGTTTTGGACAGTTGGAAAGGTGAGGTGTTTTCAATTCAGTTGCAGATATCAACTAATACACTTCATCCCAGTATAAAATTTGAACGCAATCAACCTCTTCACTTTTTTCTACTGGAACCATTTTACTGGGATTAGGGGAATTGATTCTTTCACTTTGTTGTTATCTAGAATAGTTAATTGACTTAAAACACTGCAACTTCTTAAAAATGGCACATGCATTCGTATCTGTGTGGAGTGGGTCAGAGTAAAAAAAAAAAAAAACAACAACAAAATTTATTAAAACAATCCTTCCTTATTTGCTCATCCTTGCGGCTGGAACCTCTATTCCAAATATGGTGGGTGCACAATGCCTCTCACCCGACTTGTATCTGCCAACTACAACTTCCGCCCAAAGACATGCAGTTAGTGGGGTTTGCTGGACTGGTAATTCTAAATTGCCCATAGGTGTGACTGTGTTAGAGTCTGTCAATGTGATACCTTGCGACAGCCTCTCACTCCAATTAACAACTGATTCCGTGGCAATCATCCATCCTCTTTCACTTATCCTTATCAGGATTGTGGGGTAGCAGGTTTGGGGCCTATACCAGCTACCAAAGGGCAGTACAACCTGGACAGATCACCAGTCTAACATGGAAGGACAGGCATTTGCATCCACACCAAAGGGCAGTTTTGAATCATCAGTTAACCTAACCCCATAAGCTACATCTTTGGACTGTGGGAAGAAGCCAGAGTACACAGCCAGGAGAACCCATGCACTACAGCAGTAAAAGTGCCTAAAACAAGTTAAGCAGTTGTATAGTACTATCTTAATGTTCAAGCCTGAGTTTCAAACCATTTCAACATAGAAACAAAGCACATGCAGTCAGTTCTGCGTGCTGTAGGTCAAACTGTCAAAAAATAAGAGAAGACCCCTCCTAAAACCAGAGTGATGTCACCATGAAGCAAACTTTGACGGAGTCCCCCAATAACAGTGTGGTCCTCCTAAGTCACATTTGGGTGGTTAACACACACACGTTATCCAGACTTGCACTTTGAAACAATGAAAAGGACCTACAAGCCACGGTCCATGTAAATCACATTACACCCAGGTGACTGCCAAACACACACACACACACAGCATCCATAGAGAATGATGATAGATTAAATTGTTAGCTCATTAAGTGGTACACTGGATTATATTTACCCTTTCAGGCTCTGGATCTTTCAGGTCCAGATCATTGTTTGGAATGCAGTTTGGTTGCGGCTTTAGGCAGCTCACAGTCTTCTCAATCTGGCTGGTCTCAGCCTTCGTGTGTAACAGATAGAGAATGAAGACAAAAGAACAGTAATCTGACAGTTACTAAAAATGCATCACTCAAGAGGATGAATAAACCATTTCACTATCGGAAAATAGCGTAAGGTACACATCGTGCATGAGAAACATTCATTAAAATCTGTCCTAGGTCAATGTTACCTCTTCAGAATCTTGCACTGAAGAAGAATGCATGGCTTCTGAGCCTTGCTGAGGCATTTCTTCATCAAGATCCTGCAACAAAGAAAAGATGACACAAAGATTAGACCAAGTGCTCTTCTTGCAACAGTACTGGGCAGGCCTGTGCTTCTGTTTTTAATTTGCATGTGTGGGGGCTTTCCACTCAAATGTTTTCTTCTGAAAAATACTGGCTACAATAATTAACAACTGATTCCGTGGCAATCATCCATCCTCTTTCACTTATCCTAATCAGGATTGTGGGGTAGCAGGATTGGGGCCTATACCAGCTACCAAAGGGCAGTACAACCTGGACAGATCACCAGTCTAACATGGAAGGACAGGCATTTGCATCCACACCAAAGGGCAGTTTTGAATCATCAGTTAACCTAACCCCATAAGCTACATCTTTGGACTGTGGGAAGAAGCCAGAGTACACAGCCAGGAGAACCCATGCACTACAGCAGTAAAAGTGCCTAAAACAAGTTAAGCAGTTGTATAGTACTATCTTAATGTTCAAGCCTGAGTTTCAAACCATTTCAACATAGAAACAAAGCACATGCAGTCAGTTCTGCGTGCTGTAGGTCAAACTGTCAAAAATAAGAGAAGACCCTCCTAAAACCAGAGTGATGTCACCATGAAGCAAACTTTGACGGAGTCCCCCAATAACAGTGTGGTCCTCCTAAGTCACATTTGGGTGGTTAACACACACACACACACACACACACACACGTTATCCAGACTTGCACTTTGAAACAATGAAAAGGACCTACAAGCCACGGTCCATGTAAATCACATTACACCCAGGTGACTGCCAAACACACACACACACAGCATCCATAGAGAATGATGATAGATTAAATTATTAGCTCATTAAGTGGTACACTGGATTATATTTACCCTTTCAGGCTCTGGATCTTTCAGGTCCAGATCATTGTTTGGAATGCAGTTTGGTTGCGGCTTTAGGCAGCTCACAGTCTTCTCAATCTGGCTGGTCTCAGCCTTCGTGTGTAACAGATAGAGAATGAAGACAAAAGAACAGTAATCTGACAGTTACTAAAATGCATCACTCAAGAGGATGAATAAACCATTTCACTATCGGAAAATAGCGTAAGGTACACATCGTGCATGAGAAACATTCATTAAAATCTGTCCTAGGTCAATGTTACCTCTTCAGAATCTTGCACTGAAGAAGAATGCATGGCTTCTGAGCCTTGCTGAGGCATTTCTTCATCAAGATCCTGCAACAAAGAAAAGATGACACAAAGATTAGACCAAGTGCTCTTCTTGCAACAGTACTGGGCAGGCCTGTGCTTCTGTTTTTAATTTGCATGTGTGTGGGGGGGCTTTCCACTCAAATGTTTTCTTCTGAAAAAATACTGGCTACAATAATTAACAACTGATTCCGTGGCAATCATCCATCCTCTTTCACTTATCCTAATCAGGATTGTGGGGTAGCAGGATTGGGGCCTATACCAGCTACCAAAGGGCAGTACAACCTGGACAGATCACCAGTCTAACATGGAAGGACAGGCATTTGCATCCACACCAAAGGGCAGTTTTGAATCATCAGTTAACCTAACCCCATAAGCTACATCTTTGGACTGTGGGA
The DNA here is from genome assembly GCF_013358895.1 of Oreochromis aureus. Taxonomy (NCBI): domain Eukaryota; kingdom Metazoa; phylum Chordata; class Actinopteri; order Cichliformes; family Cichlidae; genus Oreochromis; species Oreochromis aureus. The sequence continues at coordinate 31,949,426 of NC_052950.1, read as the reverse complement.
AGAAGCCAGAGTACACAGCCAGGGAGAACCCATGCACTACAGCAGTAAAAAGTGCCTAAAACAAGTTAAGCAGTTGTATAGTACTATCTTAATGTTCAAGCCTGAGTTTCAAACCATTTCAACATAGAAACAAAGCACATGCAGTCAGTTCTGCGTGCTGTAGGTCAAACTGTCAAAAAATAAGAGAAGACCCCTCCTAAAACCAGAGTGATGTCACCATGAAGCAAACTTTGACGGAGTCCCCCAATAACAGTGTGGTCCTCCTAAGTCACATTTGGGTGGTTAACACACACACACACACGTTATCCAGACTTGCACGTTGAAACAATGAAAAGGACCTACAAGCCACGGTCCATGTAAATCACATTACACCCAGGTGACTGCCAAACACACACACACACACACACAGCATCCATAGAGAATGATGATAGATTAAATTATTAGCTCATTAAGTGGTACACTGGATTATATTTACCCTTTCAGGCTCTGGATGTTTCAGGTCCAGATCATTGTTTGGAATGCAGTTTGGTTGCGGCTTTAGGCAGCTCACAGTCTTCTCAATCTGGCTGGTCTCAGCCTTTGTGTGTAACAGATAGAGAATGAAAATACATTTATATCACTGGATGCTCGGCTGCATTGCTATAGTGACCAAAGGCACAGTAGGTGATACTCAGTTTCAATGGAAAACTAGATGCCCTAAGTCACGTTAAGCCAATTTGAGTTGGTAGAAATGTAAAAATGGCTTACGGTATGCAATTTATCAGTTCCAAAAAGTACAATTGTAGAAATACCTTGCATCTCCAGGGCCAATCCGAGTCACCATAATTATAGTCTATTTCTTCGCCTGGACTTATGTCTCTGCTTGCAAATAAGCATAGATGGGGCTTTCCATTGATATTTAATATTTTCATTTTAGCACTTGGACTGATGTGGTTGTCGTTGACAAGTCTGCCTAAAGACCCATCTTCTTGAGATGCATCCACACTGTGGGGTTAGGCAAAAAAGTATTAGCTTAACTAATTTTTGTTAGGAAGCTTTTTTTTCATAAATCAAAAGCAATGTGTAATTTAATCTTAATCAAACTACACTGATATAATACGCACCACCAGAGTTTTCCATCAAACTTGAATTCAAACATGAACACCTTCAGGCTGTCATGATAAACTCTGTGTCTCCGCTCACATTCTTCTTTTGGTATGAGTTTACCTCTGTATTCCAAAAGGAAGTCTCCTTTTTGGAATGGAACAGTCGTGAAAATGCCCCGACCTGAATTGCAGAGGCATACCAAGTGAGTGACAAACTCCAAATCTAATCCAAACTAAAGACCAACTTACCTTTGAAGGCATTTATGTAGTGGATATCAAGTCCCAGTTTGTCCCTTCCAGCAGAAACATGACAGACTGCATCCTCCCGTGGAGGAATGCGTCTCCTTCGCATGTTCTCCTGTACGTTTTGATTGCCTGTATTACCAAAGCATATAAAGTATTACGATTATCGTCATCATTGTCATCATCATCAGTAGTAGTGGAACTAGCAGTAGTGTAGTTTACAGCATAAACACAGCTGACTTATTCATAGTCCTAATTTATGCCTTCTTTTAAAATGTTAAAAGCCAAGTTCTCAAAATGGCGACATGTGACATTTCTGTAATGGCGACTGCAGAGAGTGATACAAGTCTAGGCATCAAAACTGTAAGAAGTTTTTTCTTCAGGCATATAAATAAATACACGATTAAATACACTTATACCCCTTGCTTTTATTTTAGGGCTGTCAGCAGAATGGACAGACATTGGACAAACTGCCCGAAATTAGCTGACAGCGACATCAGGGATTTTGACTCAGACTGCGCTGGTTTAATTGTTAATCACGTTAGTCGCGATGTCGGCATTAACACGTTTAAGCCACATTAATGCTTTAACACCGAGTAAATCCTAACACGGGTTAGCCCGCTTTATCGCGTTGACGCGGTTAGTCATCAGCCCTATTTTATTTACTCAATGACAAACGCTGAGGCAGTTTTACTTCTTCAAAAACTAGCTAACAGTCCATAAAGCATATATTAAACCAGTTTAATATAAGCCTGTGCACCTATAATTTCATATAGTATTAAAGTCATGGTGCATTTCACATTAAAAAGGCTTACCTTTGTGCTTTTAATCAGTCTTCGTATTGCCGTCGACATGTACTTGTTAAAGGGCACGCACGAAATCGTATCCGTAGGTACCGCCTATATATATAGCCTACCAATCACAATGACTTCCGCCGTGTGTATTGAAAATGTGTATTAAATTGTAGTACTTACACACATCCACTCTAACTTCGAAACGTCACTGTGCAATAAACTGGAATACACAAAAATCAGGTGAGTGGTATAGGTGGACTTTTAAGAAAATCAGAAAATCTTTTAATTATAGTTTAATAAATAAATTTACACTAGAGTTTAAGCAAATACAGGTCAAAAGATAAATAATGACCTCATAAGAAGTAGAAAAATTATTATTTAGACACTTAAAATGCATTTACAATTCATGTTTTAGGGGGACACATGAATACACAGCAAAAGTCGAAATGTCCCTGTAGCCCAGGTACAGCGTCAGGTCAAATGTCCATCCATACCACATAGACGCACGCACACACACACACACACACACACACACACACACACACAGAGTTGTTGTTCCTATTACATATTTCTATAATTTGTATAGATTTATTATCACTGAATAATTATGTTTGTTTATTTGTTTATTCAAAAGGAACCCCATTAGCTTCCACAACAGATGTTGCTCGTCTTCCGTCAAATACAATCACATAAAATATTATACAATAAAGTGGATTCAAAATATCCACATAATTTGGCTCTTACATCCACAGTGAGGTTTCACAATTAAAATATAAGCAATCAATAATAACAATAATAATAATAATAATAATATCAATAACATTGAGGCACATTACACAAATATCAAAAACAAATCATCTCTTACAATATTACAACAACTAAAAGTTCTGTAAATCAGCTTTTAAATGTTCATTGAAGTTTTGAATAGTTGCTAATTTTCTAATTTTATAAGGCAATTTATTCCACTTGAAAGTTGCTCTAAATATAACAGTTTTACAAAAAGTTACTTTTAACTTCAGGATTTACTAAATTGCAGTTTGTTGAAAATCGTGTAATATCATTATGTACAGGGAGTGCAGAATTATTAGGCAAGTTGTATTTTTGAGGAATAATTTTATTATTGAACAACAACCATGTTCTCAATGAACCCAAAAAACTCATTAATATCAAAGCTGAATGTTTTTGGAAGCAGTTTTTAGTTTTAGTTATTTTAGGGGGATATCTGTGTGTGCAGGTGACTATTACTGTGCATAATTATTAGGCAACTTAACAAAAAACAAATATATACCCATTTCAATTATTTATTTTTACCAGTGAAACCAATATAACATCTCCACATTCTCAAATATACATTTCTGACATTCAAAAACAAAACAAAAACAAATCAGCGACCAATATAGCCACCTTTCTTTGCAAGGACACTCAAAAGCCTGCCATCCATGGATTCTGTCAGTGTTTTGATCTGTTCACCATCAACATTGCATGCAGCAGCAACCACAGCCTCCCAGACACTGTTCAGAGAGGTGTACTGTTTTCCCTCCTTGTAAATCTCACATTTGATGATGGACCACAGGTTCTCAATGGGGTTCAGATCAGGTGAACAAGGAGGCCATGTCATTAGTTTTTCTTCTTTTATACCCTTTCTTGCCAGCCACGCTGTGGAGTACTTGGACGCTGCGTGATGGAGCATTGTCCTGCATGAAAATCATGTTTTTCTTGAAGGATGCAGACTTCTTCCTGTACCACTGCTTGAAGAAGGCGTCTTCCAGAAACTGGCAGTAGGACTGGGAGTTGAGCTTGACTCCATCCTCAACCCGAAAAGGCCCCACAAGCTCATCTTTGATGATACCAGCCCAAACCAGTACTCCACCTCCACCTTGCTGGCGTCTGAGTCGGACTGGGGCTCTCTGCCCTTACCAATCCAGCTACGGGCCCATCCATCTGGCCCATCAAGACTCACTCTCATTTCATCAGTCCATAAAACCTTAGAAAAATCAGTCTTGAGATATTTCTTGGCCCAGTCTTGACGTTTCAGCTTGTGTGTCTTGTTCAGTGGTGGTCGTCTTTCAGCCTTTCTTACCTTGGCCATGTCTCTGAGTATTGCACATCTTGTGCTTTTGGGCACTCCAGTGATGTTGCAGCTCTGAAATATGGCCAAACTGGTGGCAAGTGGCATCTTGGCAGCTGCACGCTTGACTTTTCTCAGTTCATGGGCAGTTATTTTGCGCCTTGGTTTTCCACACGCTTCTTGCGACCCTGTTGACTATTTTGAATGAAACGCTTGATTGTTCGATGATCACGCTTCAGAAGCTTTGCAATTTTAAGACTGCTGCATCCCTCTGCAAGATATCACACTATTTTTGACTTTTCTGAGCCTGTCAAGTTCTTCTTTTGACCCATTTTGCCAAAGGAAAGGGAGTTGCCTAATAATTATGCACAACTGATATAGGGTGTTGATGTCATTAGACCACACCCCTTCTCATTACAGAGATGCACATCACCTAATATGCTTAATTGGTAGTAGGCTTTTGAGCCTATACAGCTTGGAGTAAGACAACATGCATGAAGAGGATGATGTGGACAAAATACTCATTTGCCTAATAATTCTGCACTCCCTGTAATTCATCTGGATACTGCAGCTGAGCAGAAATAAATGTGGTGTGTAGAGCAGGGCGATATGACCAAAAATATTTATCACGATATACATTTGAAAATTTGCGATAACGATATAACTGACGATATAATTGACACTAGACAAAATACTTTACAACTCCACAACTTTATTAGTGCAAAAAAACCTCATCAATGTATTTTCACTTAAACAAGCAGCTGTTTTTTATGTGCATTAAAGTTATATAAAAATTTAACAGTGCAAATGGAAATTCCTTGCTGACAGTTTAACCAAAAGGCATTTCCAGTGGAAATTGGCCGACATATCCTCAGCATAACCATGTATAATATCCACAAAACTTAAAAAGAGGTTATATACACACACAATACAGTAATATTATGTTGAAGCACAGTATGTATCACTCCGCGAGGCTCCTGCCTTAACCGTAATGCTCCGACAATCCATCAAGCGGTGCGAGTTCGTAGCTTAGCAAAGTCGTACTGAAACATCTGACAGATTTTCGAGCGCCGTGTACCACATTAAATCGTTTCGAGGTCAGTAAACACAACCAGAATTCATACATAAGGCACACGGGATTATAAGGGGCACTGTCGATTTTCAGAAAAATCAAAGGATTGATTTTAAGTGTGCCGTATTTTCCAAACAACACGGTAATAACGACGGCCCGCTAGCATGCGCTACCAAAAATAGTGCTTTGTTGTGTATCTGACGGAGGAAAGCTAAACCAGTTCCACATCACTGAAGTTGCGGCATTTTTACAAACCAGTTCTGGTTCATCCGTTTCATTTAACGATCCACTTTAGCTCTTCTCATTCTGCGTCGCCGCCATGTGCGTATGTAAACATAGGCACTGCGCATGCGCGTTTTACCCATATTCTATCGCGATATTTCATTTTTCTATCATTGCCCAAAATTACACCGGTATTACCGTGAACGGTATGATATAGCCCAGCCCTAGTGGTGTGTTTAACAGAATTGCGTTCTTTATAACTACAAGTAAGCCATAGAATATTTGAGCCTGTACAGGAAGCCAAGAAAGTTGATAATGCATTTTATCGATATTAGTATTAGAGATGGCACGATGCCACTTTTTAATGTCCAATACCGATATGAATCCAATATAGCGTTTTTTGTAATCAATAAAACTGTTTTTTAAATAAATATCTTGCTGCATTTTGTATAAGTTCATACTCAAGTTTTAAAAACAAGACACTAAAGCTATTCCGTTACACCAAATGAGCCCTTTCCTCTACTCCCTCTTCACCCACGACTGCAGACCTGCCGATGGTTCTGACACCATCATTAAGTTTGCAGATGACACCACGGTGATTGGCCTCATCAGTGACAACGATGAGGCCGTCTACAGGGAGGAGGTGGATCGTCTGGCTGAGTGGTGCGACACAAACAACCTGCTGCTTAACACCGAGAAGACCAAGGAGCTCATCGTGGACTACAGGAGGAATGCTGACCCACATCCACCCATCCACATCAAAGGGACGGCTGTGGAGCGTGTGAGCAGCTTCAAGTTCCTTGGAGTCCACATCTCCGAGGATCTCATCTGGACGACCAACTGCTCCAAGCTGGTCAAGAAGGCTCACCAGCGCCTCTTCTTCTTGAGGACTGAGGAAGAACCACCTGTCCTCAGACATCCTGGTGAACTTCTACCGCTGCACCATCGAGAGCATCCTGACCAACCGTATAACAGTCTGGTACGGGAACTGCTCTGCCTCGGACCGGAAGGCGTTGCAGAGGATTGTGAAAACTGCCCAGCGTATCGCCGGAGCACCACTTCCTGCCATAAAGGACATCTACAGGAAGCGGTGTCTGAAAAGGGCTGGGAAAATCATCAAAGACCCCAGTCACCCATCACATGGACTCTTCACCCTCCTGCCCTCTGGGAGGCGCTACAGGAGCCTCCGGACTAAGACCACCAGGTACCGGAACAGCTTCTTCCCCACAGCTGTCAGACTCCTGAACTCTGCCTCCTGACATCTGACCCACGTTAAACTCATGGACTGAACATACACACACCCACAACCACCTACACACACACACACACACACAATGGACAACTGTACCCTCAAACACACAATAATAACAATAACATGGACTGAACCACCACTCACAACCACTAGCACTTTATATAGCCTCTGTAGAAATTATCCACATATCTCACTTATCTTAACTGCACCACTGTATAATTCTGTATAAATAATCATTTTGTATAATACGATAATTTTTAATTTTACAACCGTTTATAACTTGCACATTTCCCATTTCTGTATAGCTTTATATCTCATATTTCTGTATAGTTTTTTTTTTTATTTCATATTCTGTATAGTTTTTCATATTTATATCCTGTTCATAGCTTGTACTCACTACAGCCTGTACATACTTATAGTTATAGCATATCCATAACATACTTTATACTGTGTACATACCATACATACCATAATAGACCCATTTCTGTAATATAACTTACATATCTATATTATTGCTAATATATATTGTAATATATCGATATCATAGCTAAAGCACTTCTGGATGGATGCAAACTGCATTTCGTTGCCCTGTACCTGTGACATGTGCCATGACAATAAAGTTGAATTCTATTCTATTCAAATATTTTATAGTCCAGCAACACTCATCAATCTAATAAACTTAAACCTGCACCATCTTTCCTATTCTGGTATTTTAAAGAGTACTTATCAGAAATATTAAACAACCTAACTAATAGAGTTGCCAACTCCCAGCAAAAATCTCCCAGAACCACCCCCGCCCTCCACCTCATGATGCTTAATCGACATAATGAACTTTAATTTAATGCACGTGTAAATCAAATGCACAGAAATAATCAATTATGTTTCTACAATAATTAAATAGATTCACCATCTTTCTTCAACAGAATTGCAGACTGCACAGATGGTACCTTCCCAAAGGAAAAAGGACTATAGCTTACCAGGGTGTTAATTAGACTTAATAGTTACCATATACAGTAATGGATTTCTATACATTTAATCAGATGACCACTTTGGTTGTAAGATTCAGATAATTATTTATTAAAAGTTAGTCCTTTAAATGAAATAACAAAGAAAAGTATTTTTTGTGCCTCCCTTTTCTTGTTAATGCCCTACCTACCTCCTGGCAAAGCTTTGCTAGAGCCGCCCCTGCACAGTTACCAGCTGTCAGCTACTTAGAAAACATGAGAGAAGAAGAGGCAGCTGCAGCTTAAGGACACAGACTAACTCCAGTCTTTTTTTCCCCCATTCTAGCTGAAGTACGGGACAAATCGCTTCCTTTTCGCCTCAGTATGGAAGAGATTAAGATTAAAAACGCTGCGGTTTGGAAGCATGTAGTGAGGCTCCAAATGCTCCACCAGTTCGCCGACAGGTCTCGCAGACAACAGCCGCTCTATCGAGTGACACATACTTCTCTGATAAGCAAAGCTGGGTTACGCCAAGTAGCGCGTTTTGTGAGGTGAGGATCGGTCCATTTTTAATTAGTATAGTATGAACATCTAATCTGGACGCCTTATTCTGGACTAACTGAAGTCTGTTAAGATCTGTCTTATTAGCTGCTGACCAAATGATTGAACAGTACTCCAGATGAGACATTACTAGTGCATTAATGACATCTTTCATAATTGAAGAAGTGATACAGAAAGAGCATTTCATAGCCATAGCTATGCCTTGTCCCGTTTTCTTAAAAACAGTCGATGTGCTGAAACCATGAAAGGTGGTGATTTATGGTAACGCCGAGTAGTTTAATCTGGGTGACGTGTTCTAACACTGGCTATGGAAAGACTCAGTTGTGGGCTGCTGACTAATCTGCTTCCAATTAACATAGATTTGGATTTAGATACATTTAAAATCATGTTGTTTTTACTTATCCAGTCAAACACACGAGATTCGAAGTGCGTTTCTGAGATACCGACGAGGCCTCCCTTGCAAGTAAATCGATCGATCGCTGTTGCCTTGTTTTTCTTTCATGGGAATAAGTCCTGGAGACAGCGGGGTCTGAGTTTAGACCCAACAGGTTCAGTGAAGAAAAATGTCTGATTGTAACCTGAGGGGTTTTTTTACATTAAGAAAAAGGCACCAAACATCAAACCAATTTAAGCCTAAACAGTAACACATGAAAGCAGAGCAGGGCGATATGACCAAAAATATTAACAGTGCAAATGCAAATTCCTCGGAGCAAATGCCGGCCAGTTTCCACTGGAAATGCCTTTTGGTTAAACTGTCAGCAAGGAATTTGCATTTGCACTGTGAAATTTTCATATAACTTCAATACACATAAAAAACAGCTGTTTGTTTAAGTGAAAATACATTGATGGGATTTTTTGCACTAATAAAGTTGTGGAGTTGTAAAAGTATTTTGTCTCGTCAATTATATTGCGTCAATTATATCGTCAGTTATATTGTTATCGCAAATTTTCAAATGTATATCGTGATAAATATTTCTGGTCATATCGCCCTGCTCTGTCTGTCACCTTCTGTGTTGAGCTCATTGTTTTCTCTGTAGTGGCTGAGCTGAGTCCAAGTAGCTGAAAATGTTCCTCTGCTGCTCCGTCAGACTCTTCTCCTCCTGCTGATCAGCTGGGACACAAAACAGATCTTTGTTAGGCTCCACACTGCACTGAAGAGTCAAAGTGTCTCATATGTTCATCTGACAAGAAAAAGAACACATTTTTGCTTCCTGAGGTGGGAAACTTATTGGAAACAAACACAAAAGGTTTGAGCACCGATACAAAATTTAGCAGTATAGCAGGAGAGACTGAGGCCTGTTATTAGAATCAATGTGTGTGTGGTGTTAAATAGGCCTATACTACTGCGCTTTGATGTCGCTCGTAAGGGTGAAACTCATTGTGAAACGTTTGAGAACCACTGCTACAGAACAATGGAGATTTCCATTAAATGGTAACACCTGCAACTCACGTGACGCCCAGAATTGTACAATCCAGTTGTTAAGTGATGACGTGATGAAACCTACTTCCGGGCCTAAAGTAGTCTGCGTTTAATATGGCTTTTGTGTTGTTAACATGTTTAATGTGTTGTATTTTCTTCTATTTAATCTCAGAGAGCTCCTAAAACAGTCAGTGATCACTGTTGACCTCCCCCGGCTTTTATTACCGCTAATCATTTATTTAAGCTCAGTTTTTAAAACCTTAGGATGTAACTAGAAAGCGAAAATTTCAGAAGAAATTTTATGTGTGCCTATGCCGCTGCTAATCTGTGTAGTTTTCCATTCATACGGCTACAGACAGCAAAACTCAGAAGAGCAGCCATTCTCCACCATGAATTATGGTAAAAACAAACACCGCTCGCGCCTCACAGATGACAGCTTACAGTTTTGGGTAAAGATGAGGTCACTTTGTACAGCCCCGATTTGCAGACGCTGTGCACACAGGTTCATAAGCAGAAGTCCCTCTGTACCACGGCAGACCCCGACAATGTTTGCACGAACACACTTTGAACCAGTACGTTATGGACCACTTTTCACACATGGTTGGTGTACCCTCCCAGCCAGCTGTAGCTTTTCAACTCACAGCCCGACACACACCCAAAAACAGCCGAGAGAGCACAGACTACGCCCGAGAGGTGTGATTGCAGATGCCCCTCAGGTGGGTCCACCTCCCCTGCAGCGGCACTGCAGACCACGCCCGCCACACATATCAAACACGTAAAATAAATATTTATGCACTTTTGCATTCACTTTTTGTTTTTGTTATTTTACACAGTGTTCTGAATGATGAACAATGGTCTACAGCCAATCTTGTGTATTATTATACAAACTTTGGTTGTAAGATTCAGATAACTATTTAATAAAAGCTAAATATTTTATACAGGAGTGCAGAATTATTAGGCAAATGAGTATTTTGTCCACATCATCCTCTTCATGCATGTTGTCTTACTCCAAGCTGTATAGGCTCGAAAGCCTACTACCAATTAAGCATATTAGGTGATGTGCATCTCTGTAATGAGAAGGGTATGGTCTAATGACATCAACACCCTATATCAGGTGTGCATAATTATTAGGCAACTTCCTTTCCTTTGGCAAAATGGGTCAAAAGAAGGACTTGACAGGCTCAGAAAAGTCAAAAATAGTGAGATATCTTGCAGAGGCATGCAGCAGTCTTAAAATTGCAAAGCTTCTGAAGCGTGATCATCGAACAATCAAGCGTTTCATTCAAAATAGTCAACAGGGTCGCAAGAAGCGTGTGGAAAAACCAAGGCGCAAAATAACTGCCCATGAACTGAGAAAAGTCAAGCGTGCAGCTGCCAAGATGCCACTTGCCACCAGTTTGGCCATATTTCAGAGCTGCAACGTCACTGAGTGCCCAAAAGCACAAGGTGTGCAATACTCAGAGACATGGCCAAGGTAAGAAAGGCTGAAAGACGACCACCACTGAACAAGACACACAAGCTGAAACGTCAAGACTGGGCCAAGAAATATCTCAAGACTGATTTTTCTAAGGTTTTATGGACTGATGAAATGAGAGTGAGTCTTGATGGGCCAGATGGATGGGCCCGTGGCTGGATTGGTAAAGGGCAGAGAGCTCCAGTCCCACTCAGACGCCAGCAAGGTGGAGGTGGAGTACTGGTTTGGGCTGGTATCATCAAAGGTGAGCTTGTGGGGCCTTTTCGGGTTGAGGATGGCGTCAAGCTCAACTCCCAGTCCTACTGCAAGTTTCTGGAAGACACCTTCTTCAAGCAGTGGTACAGGAAGAAGTCTGCATCCTTCAAGAAAAACATGATTTTCATGCAGGACAATGCTCCATCACACGCAGCGTCCAAGTACTCCACAGCGTGGCTGGCAAGAAAGGGTTTAAAAGAAGAAAAACTAATGACATGGCCTCCTTGTTCACCTGATCTGAACCCCATTGAGAAACTGTGGTCCATCATCAAATGTGAGATTTACAAGGAGGGAAAACAGTACACCTCTCTGAACAGTGTCTGGGAGGCTGTGGTTGCTGCTGCACGCAATGTTGATGGTGAACAGATCAAAACACTGACAGAATCCATGGATGGCAGGCTTTTGAGTGTCCTTGCAAAGAAAGGTGGCTATATTGGTCGCTGATTTGTTTTTGTTTTGTTTTTGAATGTCAGAAATGTATATTTGTGAATGTGGAGATGTTATATTGGTTTCACTGGTAAAATAAATAATTGAAATGGGTATATATTTGTTTTTGTTAAGTTGCCTAATAATTATGCACAGTAATAGTCACCTGCACACACAGATATCCCCCTAAAATAGCTAAAACTAAAAACTACTTCCAAAAACATTCAGCTTTGGTATTAATGAGTTTTTTGGGTTCATTGAGAACATGGTTGTTGTTCAATAATAAAATTATTCCTCAAAAATACAACTTGCCTAATAATTCTGCACTCCCTGTATTTGTCTCTCAAAAAATAGTTCATAACTTCCTTCAACTTATTCATGTCACCTAAAGGGTAAACCTGTTTCTCCATCACCAGTTCAGCTCTGATGATTCAGTAAGGACATCTGCCGTTTTACAGCTGTAGCTCCAGCAAACATCAGCTGATACCAGAAATTAAAAGCAAATGAATTCTAACAACAGCTGATCAAGCTTAAAGGTGCTGCTGTTGTTTTGCGCGATAAACAAACAAGAGAGAAACGCCGATCATTGATCAGTTTCATGACTGAAGTTTCAACAGGCGAGAGAATGACAGGGAGGCTGTCATAAAGTTCACCATGCGCACACAGCTGTATAGAAACTCTGTCGTGCTAGCTAGAACGCAGTACGAGTTATTGTAAGTGATTGAAAAAGTCAGCACTAACGAAAATAAACTACACCTAAACTCGGTTTATATCTGACCGAAATAGAGTGCAGTTCATAACTTCTTACCTGAAATTCAGTTCACCTCACGCTCCTGCCTTCGCTTTCCCTGATCCATGATTGACCTCCGCGTTAGCAATCGCCTGCCCGGCCTCGTATGTCTCGTTGGCGGCATGTCCTTTCTGTCACACACCGGTGGATAGCTGCCCTCTGTTGTAGCTCCACCACCAAACAACTCAGTTATTTTTTCCACATCGACCAGCATCATCGGCCCATATAAACGAAAAATAAGTCCAGCTAAGACACAGACCCTTGCTGAGCGATCGGGCGATTAAACAAATTTTAGCCACCTCACTATCAGCCAAGCCTGGGTGGTTTTTCACGAAGGGTCGCTAGCCGCTTAGCTAGCTAAGCTAGCGGCGCTAGCTAGCTAGCCAGCCGGCTATCAGCAACACGTAAGAGAACTGTTGCTAAATAAACTACACCTAAACTCGGTTTATATCTGACCCAAATAGAGTGCAGGTCATAACTTCTTACCTGAAATTCAGTTCACCTCACGCCCTGCCTTTGCTTTCCTGATCCATGATTGACCTCCGCGTTAGCAAACACCGGACGATCGGCGGTAGAGTCACCGCGTTGTATGTCTCGTTCATGCATGTCCTTTCTGTCACACACCGTGGATAGCTGCCCTCTGTTGTAGCTCCACCACCAAACAACTCAGTTATTTTTTCCCCATCGACCAGCATCATCGGCCCATATAAACGAAAAATAAGTCCAGCTAAGACACAGACCCTTGCCGAGCGATCGGGCGATTAAACAAATTTTAGCCACCTCACTATCAGCCAAGCCTGGGTGGTTTTTCACGAAGGCGGTAGCTACCTAAGCTAGCGGCGCTAGCTAGCTAGCCGGCTATCAGCAACACTTAAAAGAATTGTCGCTAATATGGGATGTCTTGATAAAACAAGCAGATATTTGAAGTTTACACACCTACATTCTCGCCTGAAAATATCTTAAAAGTGTATTTTGTGACCTAGAAACACGAATAAAAGACATATAAAACGAAGTGGTGTCCGCCATTGTTTGACTCGGTAGAGGCATGCTATGAATTGTGGGATATGTAGTTTTCACCAAGCATGGCACCCTTTAGGCCGTATTACTCCCGGTATACCACTAGAGAGAGCCAACCCACCACAAATGAAGTCTGTTTCTATGGTGCCAAAAGCAGAATCTTTCTCAGGAGCCTAGAAATTGGCCTAAATTTGCACTAAAATCTAAATATTTCAAAAACTATAAAAGTTATGAACACCAAAAGTCACACCATACTAGCCCAGCTCCAGCCGCACAAAATGATGTAACATATGTACCCCTATTGTCAAAACTGTTTGGCAGAGGAGCGGGAAAATTTTCACTAAAATATTAATATTTTAAAAACTATAATAGTCATAAACACCAAAAGTCATAGCACACCATTCCAGATCCAGCCGCACAAAATGAGGTAACATATATGAAGCTTTTCTCAAAACTGCGGGGCGTGATACGTGCCGAAATTTAGGCGGAAGATGGAGAATAATAATAATAATAACTAGAAAGCGAAAATTTCAGAAGAAATTTTATGTGTGCCTATGCCGCTGCTAATCTGTGTAGTTTTCCATTCATACGGCTACAGACAGCAAAACTCAGAAGAGCAGCCATTCTCCACCATGAATTATGGTAAAAACAAACACCGCTCGCGCCTCACAGATGACAGCTTACAGTTTTGGGTAAAGATGAGGTCACTTTGTACAGCCCCGATTTGCAGACGCTGTGCACACAGGTTCATAAGCAGAAGTCCCTCTGTACCACGGCAGACCCCGACAATGTTTGCACGAACACACTTTGAACCAGTACGTTATGGACCACTTTTCACACATGGTTGGTGTACCCTCCCAGCCAGCTGTAGCTTTTCAACTCACAGCCCGACACACACCCAAAAACAGCCGAGAGAGCACAGACTACGCCCGAGAGGTGTGACTGCAGATGCCCCTCAGGTGGGTCCACCTCCCCTGCAGCGGCACTGCAGACCACGCCCGCCACACATATCAAACACGTAAAATAAATATTTATGCACTTTTGCATTCACTTTTTGTTTTTGTTATTTTTACACAGTGTTCTGAATGATGAACAATGGTCTACAGCCAATCTTATGTATTATTATACAAACTTTGGTTGTAAGATTCAGATAACTATTTAATAAAAGCTAAATATTTTATACAGGGAGTGCAGAATTATTAGGCAAATGAGTATTTTGTCCACATCATCCTCTTCATGCATGTTGTCTTACTCCAAGCTGTATAGGCTCGAAAGCCTACTACCAATTAAGCATATTAGGTGATGTGCATCTCTGTAATGAGAAGGGGTGTGGTCTAATGACATCAACACCCTATATCAGGTGTGCATAATTATTAGGCAACCTCCTTTCCTTTGGCAAAATGGGTCAAAAGAAGGACTTGACAGGCTCAGAAAAGTCAAAAATAGTGAGATATCTTGCAGAGGGATGCAGCAGTCTTAAAATTGCAAAGCTTGTGAAGCGTGATCATCGAACAATCAAGCGTTTCATTCAAAATAGTCAACAGGGTCGCAAGAAGCATGTGGAAAAACCAAGGCGCAAAATAACTGCCCATGAACTGAGAAAAGTCAAGCGTGCAGCTGCCAAGATGCCACTTGCCACCAGTTTGGCCATATTTCAGAGCTGCAACATCACTGGAGTGCCCAAAAGCACAAGGTGTGCAATACTCAGAGACATGGCCAAGGTAAGAAAGGCTGAAAGACGACCACCACTGAACAAGACACACAAGCTGAAACGTCAAGACTGGGCCAAGAAATATCTCAAGACTGATTTTTCTAAGGTTTTATGGACTGATGAAATGAGAGTGAGTCTTGATGGGCCAGATGGATGGGCCCGTGGCTGGATTGGTAAGGGCACAGAGCTCCAGTCCGACTCAGACGCCAGCAAGGTGGAGGTGGAGTACTGGTTTGGGCTGGTATCATCAAAGATGAGCTTGTGGGGCCTTTTCGGGTTGAGGATGGAGTCAAGCTCAACTCCCAGTCCTACTGCCAGTTTCTGGAAGACACCTTCTTCAAGCAGTGGTACAGGAAGAAGTCTGCATCCTTCAAGAAAACATGATTTTCATGCAGGACAATGCTCCATCACACGCGTCCAAGTACTCCACAGCGTGGCTGGCAAGAAAGGGTATAAAAGAAGAAAAACTAATGACATGGCCTCCTTGTTCACCTGATCTGAACCCCATTGAGAACCTGTGGTCCATCATCAAATGTGAGATTTACTAAGAGGGAAAACAGTACACCTCTCTGAACAGTGTCTGGGAGGCTGTGGTTGCTGCTGCATGCAATGTTTATGGTGAACAGATCAAAACACTGACAGAATCCATGGATGGCAGGCTTTTGAGTGTCCTTGCAAAGAAAGGTGGCTATATTGGTCGCTGATTTGTTTTTGTTTTGTTTTTGAATGTCAGAAATGTATATTTGTGAATGTGGAGATGTTATATTGGTTTCACTGGTAAAAATAAATAATTGAAATGGGTATATATTTGTTTTTTGTTAAGTTGCCTAATAATTATGCACAGTAATAGTCACCTGCACACACAGATATCCCCTAAAATAGCTAAAACTAAACACAAACTAAAAACTACTTCCGAAAACATTCAGCTTTGATATTAATGTGTTTTTGGGTTCATTGAGAACATGGTTGTTGTTCAATAATAAAATTATTCCTCAAAAATACAACTTGCCTAATAATTCTGCACTCCCTGTATGAGAGTAAGAAAGAAAAGTATATCTTTGTGTCCACCTTTCTCTGTTAATGCCCTACCTGGCCCCCTGGCAAAAGCTTTGCTAGATCCGCCCCTGCACAGTTACCAGCTGTCAGCTAAATAAAAAAGGAGCTTGGTGTTTATTTCTCTCAGAAACAGTTCATAACTTCCCTTCAACTCATTCATGTCACCTAAAAAAAAGGTAAACCTGTTTCTCCATCACCAGTTCAGCTCTGATGATTCAGTAAGGTCATCTCCTGGTTTCGACCAGCCGCTTCTACAGCTGTGGCTCCAGCAAACATCAGCTGATACTAGAAATTAAAATCAAATGAATTCTAACAACAGCTGATCAAGCTTAAACGTGCTGCTGTTGTTTAGCGCGATAAACAAACAAGAGAGAAAAGCCGATCATTGATCAGTTTCATGACTGAAGTTTGAACAGGCGAGAGAATGACAGGGAGGCTGTCATAAACTCCATCGTGCTAGCTACCACGCAGTACGAGTTATTATAACTGATTGTAAAAAGTCAGCACAACAAAAATAAACTACACCTAAACTCTGTTTATATCTGACCCAAATAGAGTGCAGGTCATAACTTCTTACCTGAAATTCAGTTCACCTCACGCCCGACCGGCAGCCGCCTGCTTCTCCTGCCTTCGGTTTCCCTGATCCACGATCTACCACCGGTCGATCGGGCGGTCGCCGCCGCCTGCTCTCCCCGCATGTTCTTTCTGACACACACCGTGGATAGCTGCCCTCGGTTGTAGCTCCGTCAGCGACTACCAAACAACTCAGTTATTTTTCCACATCGACCAGCATCTGGACAATCCACCGCCTTTCACTGTTTGTACCGTTACTAAAAAAAAAAAACCCTCATCGGCTCATAAAAACGAAAAATAAGTCCAGCTATGACCCTGAGTCAAAAGACAGCCAGCTTGGGTTAGCTAGCTACCTGTCTAGCTCTTTGCAGGCACCGAAAACATCAGAGCTAATATGGGATGTCTTGGTAACACGAGCAGATATTTGAAGTTTACATCTGGCCAATCCACCACCTTTCACTGTTTATACCGTTACTAAAATGAATAAATAAATAAATCATCGGTCCATATAAACGAAAAATAAGTCCAGCTAAAACACATACTGTCGGCGAGCGACCGGTGCTGACACGAGTTTCACCCGCCTCAATATAAGCCAAGCCTGGGTGCTTTTTCACGAAGGGTCGCTAGCGGTGCTAGCTAACTATGCTAAGCGGCGCTAGCTAGCTAGCCGCTATCAGCAACACATAAGAGAACTGCTGCTAAATAAACTACACCTAAACTCGGTTTATATCTGACCCAAATAGAGTGCAGGTCATAACTTCTTACCTGAAATTCAGTTCACCTCACGCTCCTGCCTTCGCTTTCCCTGATCCACGATTGACCTCCGCGTTAGCAAACACCGGTCGATCGGGCGGTCGCGGCATGTCCTTTCTGTCATACACCGTGGATAGCTGCCCACTGTTGTAGCTCCGCTTATAGCACCACCAAACAACTCAGTTATTTTTTCCACATCCAGCTGTAACTCCGATTCTGTGCGAGCATTTGCGAGAGACCGGGAGGTGAAACGACAGAGAGAGTCCCTCGCTATCCATTTGCAGCCAAGTGCGGCAGCTAGCTAGGTAGCCGGCTAGCTGTCAGGCAGGACCCACGCCAGAGCACTGTCGCTAAATATGGGATGTCTTGATAAAACAAGCAGATATTTGAAGTTTACACACCTACATTCTCGCCTGAAAATATCTTAAAAGTTTATTTTGTGACCTAGAAACACGAATAAAAGACATATAAAACGAAGTGGTGGCCGCCATTGTTCACTCTGTAGAGGCGTGCTATGAATTGTGGGATATGGAGTTTTCAACACAAAGATAAATCTTTTCGGCTG
The DNA here is from genome assembly GCF_013358895.1 of Oreochromis aureus. Lineage (NCBI taxonomy): Eukaryota > Metazoa > Chordata > Actinopteri > Cichliformes > Cichlidae > Oreochromis > Oreochromis aureus. The sequence goes on along the minus strand of NC_052950.1, from coordinate 31,931,145 downwards.
TACTACTCCCGGTATACCACTAGAGAGAGCCAAGACACCACAAATGAAGTCTGTTTATTTGGCGCCAAAAGATGAATTGGCCTAAATTTGTACTAAAATATTAATATTTAAAAACTATAAAAGTCATAAACACCAAAAGTCACAACATAATAGTCCAGCTCCAGCCGCACAAAATGATCTAACATATGTAATCCTAATGTCAAAACTGTTTGGCAGAGGAGCGTGGGAAAATTTTCACTAAAATATTAATATTTTAAAACTATAAAATTCATAAACACCAAAAGTCATAGCACACCATTCCAGATCCGGCCGCACAAAATGAGGTAACATATATGAAGCTTGTCTCAAAACTGCGGGCGTGATACGTGCGAAATTTAGGCGGAAGATGGAGAATAATAATAACTAGAAAAATTTGCATTTCCTGCGAAAATGCAGTGTGGATGCTGTAAAGCTGAAGCTGTCAGCTGAAACTAGCTGAAAACGCTGAAAAGTTGCAGAAGTTGTAAAACCTTTGCAAAAATTGTAATAACTTTGCAGAAGCATAAGAACTTAGCAAAAATGTAATTACTTAGCAGAACTGCAATAACGTAAAGAAAACATAGTACTTGGCAGAAATACAATAACATAGCAGAACTTAGCAGCAGAAATTAGAATAAATATTGTAACTTAGCAGAAACAAGATAACTTTTCAGAAATACAGGATTTTAGCAAACATGGTACAAGATTACATAGATACTTTATTTAAACAAAAATACCTAAACATTGCACAAATACTGTGATTTAGGACAAATACTACAACATAGCAGAAATGCTGTAATTCAGCAAATATATTATGCTATGGCACAAATAGAAAGAATATGCTCAAATACTATGATTTTGCTCAAATAATATGATTAAGCAATAATACTAAGATTTAGCAGAAATACTGTATTTAGCACAAACACCGAAAAAGTAGCAGAAATACTGTAATTTAGCATAATAGTAATATCTTGCACAATTACAAATATGGACATGGTAAATGGCCTGTATTTATATAAGCGCTTTTATGGTCCCTAAGGACCCCAAAGCTCTTTACATATCCAGTCATTCACCCATTCACACACTGGTGATGGCAAGCTACGTTGTAGCCACAGCCACCCTGGGGCGCACTGACAGAGGCGAGGCTGCTGGACACTGGCGCCACCGGGCCCTCTGACCACCACCAGTAGACAACGAGTGAAGTGTCTTGCCCAAAGACACAACGACCGAGACTGTCCGAGCCGGGCCTCGGACCGGTAACCTTCCGATTACAAGGCGAACTCCCAACTTTTGAGCCACGATCGCCCCCATATATGGAAACACACATGCACAGAGACACACACAGGATCCAATTCAATCAACCAGTGTAAATATATTGATTTTAAATCACACAATAAGATACACCCATAAAAGGCTCTCTCTCTCTCTCTCTCTCTGTCTGTCAGACACACACACACACACACACACACACACACACACACACACACACACACACACACGCAGCAGCAGCAGAAGCAAGTGAACAAACAGGGGCTGTACATACAGTGTTTCCTGTATGTTTCTAGGTGGGTCAAAAAGCTTGGAGCTGCTTAATTTGAATCCACCAATCAGAAAGGCTATGTACTTTTTCCCGCCAAAACAGGTGCACCTGTTTTTACACACGCAGCACAGAGACAGGATTTGTGCAGTCTATTTTTCATAGTGAGGACTCCTCTCAAACAAATGGCTATAATTTCCTTACCAGCTGCGCCACTGGGAAAGACAGTGAGCTCTTGGGAAACGGGGTGATGAGCAGTCAGAATTAGATCGCGGTGAGAGGCAAGAGCGCCGTTTTTTGGAGTTACAAAACGTCGTGTAACTCCAAAACTAGATGGACTAGAAGCATAATTCTTGTACTGGGTGAATCAGCGGACTTTGGTGTACTTTGTCTGCGATTTTCATTACTCTTTGTACATCCGTCGCTGAGATATGACGAGAGAAGAAACGGCAGACCTCAGATATGATTGGCTGGCTGGGAAGCTGGCAGAAATATATAGTAATAGTGTGATTAAGCATAAATACTACATTTAGCAGAAATACTGTATTAAGCACAAATCCTATAAAAAGCAGAAATACTATATTAAGCACAAATCCTATAAAAAGCAGAAATACTATATTAAGCAATATAAATATCCTATAAAATCCTATAAAAAGCAAAAATACTGTAATATGATTTGGTAGAAAACTATAATTAATCAGAAATACTATATTTGGCAGAAATACTGTAATCAGCACATATACTGTAACATGACAGAAATTCCTCCACTTAGTAGTAATACTATAACATAACACAAATGTTATGATGAGTTGAGCGGCTGGTACTCTGGTGCAGTCAGCACAATCTGGAGCTGAACACTCTTAAAACTGTAGAGATGACAGTGGACTTCAGGAGACATCCTCAACTCTGCCCCCCCATCATCATATCAGACAGCCCTGTGTCGACTGTGGAGATCTTCAAGTTGCTGGGTACCACCATCTCCCAGGACCTGAAGTGGGAGACCAACATCAACTCCATCCTCAAAAGACCCAGCAGAGGATGTACTTCCTGAGACAACTGGGGAAGTACAGTCTTCCACAGGAGCTGCTGATCCAGTTCTACACTGCAGTCATTGAGTCTGTCCTGTGCTCCTCCATCACAGTCTGGTATGGTGCAGCCACTAAACAGGACAGGTGCAGACTGCAGCGGACTGTACGGGCAGCAGAAAGGATCATCGGCGCCCCCTGCCCTCCATCCAGGATCTGTACCTCTCAAGAACCAGGAAACGGGCAGGGAAAATCATCACAGACCCCTCACACCCTGGACACAGACTTTTTGATCTGCTGCCCTCTGGCAGACGGTACAGAAGCCTGCAGACCAGGACCACCCGACACAGGAACAGTTTCTTTCCCTCGCCATCTCCCTTCTAAACAGTTGAACTGTCATACTGCTCCCACTGCCAGACTGCAACTGCACCTTATGTACATTCTGTAGTATTCATTCCACCTCATTTCATTTCTGTATTTTATGTATATACGTTTAGATTAGTTATTTATAGTTGGTTTGCACAGCTTTGTGTATGTATGTGTGCATGTGTAATGTATATATAGATACGTGTGTGTGGGTGCGTGTGTGTGCGCGTGTGTGTGTGTGTGTGTGTGTGTGTGTGTGTGTGTGTGTGTGTGTGTGTGTGTGTGTGTGTGTGTGTGTGTGTGTGTGTGTGAGATTTACATTGCTGTGCTCGAGAGCCACCATCTACCGGAACCAAATTCCTTGTATTTGTATGCACATATACTTGGCCAATAAACATGATTCTGATGACTTGGCACAAAAACCATGATTTAGCAGAAATACTATGATTGAGCAGAAGTACTAAGATGTAGTAAAAGTACTTTGATTTAAGAGAAATCAATTATGGAGGAGTAATACTTTAAAATGGGAGAAATATTGATACACACACACATTCACAGAGCCTAAAGGGAAGAGTATTTGTGCCATGGAGTGTTAAGAAGAATGTGAGGTCCATATTAGAAAAGCTGGTAAAAAGTTTTCAGAATTGTAATAAATGATGAATATGAATTAGTGGTCTGTGATAGTGTATTAATTTGTAGGGCAAAAAACATGTTGTCCAAGGTAGAGTTGAACCCACGACTTTTGGGTTTGCAGACCTGTGTCATTACCAGCTGCGCCACTGGGAAAGACAGTGAGCACTTGGGAAACAGGGTGATGAGCAGTCAGAATTAGATCGCGGTGTGAGGCAAAGAGCGCCGTTTTTGAGTTACAAAACGTCGTGTAACTCCAAAACTAGGTGGACTAGGAGCATAATTCTTGTACTGGGTGAATCAGCGGACTTTGGTGTACTTTGACTGCGATTTTCATTACTCTTTGTACATCCGTCGCTGAGATATGACGAGAGAAGAAACTGCAGACCTCAGATATGATTGGCTGGCTGGGAAGCTGGCAGAAATATATAGTAATAGTGTGATTAAGCATAAATACTACATTTAGCAGAAATACTGTATTAAGCACAAATCCTATAAAAAGCAGAAATACTATATTAAGCAATATAAAAATCCTATAAAATGGTATAAAAAGCAAAAATACTGTAATATGATTTGGTAGAAAACTATAATTAATCAGAAATACTATACTGGGCAGAAATACTATATTTAGCACAAATCTTATAAAATAGCAGAAATAGTATGATTCAGCACAATAGTAATAACTTAAACAGAAAAACTGGAAAAGCAAAATGGACAGCTGAAAAATGCTGAACATGCTAAGGGTCCTTCAAATGTACTTGTTAAATGAAAAAAAAAACTGAGCAAAAAAAGTGTAACAGTCACACAATCAGAAATATGGAAACATATGGAAACACACATGCACAGAGAGACACACAGGATCAAATTCAGTCAACCAGTCTAAATATATTGAATTTAAATCATACAATAAGATGCTCCCATAAAAACTCTCTCTCGCCTCTCTTTCTCTCTCTCTGTCACACACACACACACACACACACACACACACACACACACACACACACACACACACACACACACACACACACAGAGAGAGAGTAAGTTTCTAGCTCAGTCAAGCAGCCTGGGAGCTGCTGAATTTGAATCCACCAATCAGAGAGCCTGTGCACTTTTTCCCGCCAAAACAGGTGCATGCAGCACAGAGAGACACAGGATTTTGCAGTCTATTTCTCATAATGACGACTCCCCTCAAACAAATGACCATAATTTCCTAACTATAGGGGCTAGAACGGTCATTCTTACACCGCTTTGTTCAGAAGAGATGGGGAATCTTAAAGTGTTGACAATGTATCATTAAAATATGAATTATTAAAGATATTTGACTTCTAATGCACCATAACTGAGTAGAGCAAAGCAAAACTGCCTTGACTTGCCCTCAAACAACGCTTTCTAACTCTAAATCTATTTGGAGTATCAATATCATTTTTTCACCGTAAGAGAGACAGCAGGCTTTGGTGAACAATCATGGAAATTTTCAGGTCTCTGTGGAAATCCAACAAAAGTTATGACGAGAGAAAAAAAGTGGTTCATTTCCAGAGTTTGAAATCTGAAGAAATCTGAGCGAAGGGACAATTTCCTACGCTCAAACAAGTGTAACTCATCTCAGAACGGTAATAGGTGAGAAAAAATTCTTGAATTGTGAGCGTCAGGAGTGTCTGAAGATATACTGGGACAAGCCTCATGTTTTAACTTCGCTCGTTAAGGAGATATGACGATTCGAATATGCCTCTCATTACAGAAATCAAGCGGTGATTTTGAACAAACTCTCCATTGACTTTCTATGGAGAGTTTTCAGACTTTGTGTTGCTCTGAGGAGATTTGCCAAAATTCTATAAGTCTCACAACAATGATGGTGACATTTTCGAAAGCCAGCAAAAATACCTACGTTTTGATGTATAATGTGTGGAAGTTGAGTGAAAATTGAGCAAGTAGCAAGAAGTTGTTCGGACATGAAGAGAAGACTGCGAAACCTACAGTGGCACACTGGAAGCCAAGTGCATAGCAACCATAACAACGCATGTATTTTGTGAAAAATCACAATTTTCCAACTCAAAACTTTAAGAGGCATAAAATAAAACGGTAAAAGATTTGAAAAATCTGATTTATTCCTGAATAGCCCAATAATTTGAGAACATTTTAAAGTTTGAATGGTTGTTCTACGTGAAAGTAGGAAAAAGTAGTTAAGTTTCAAAAACAAGCAAAATTTAGCAGAATTGCAGAAGTTTCCCATTCATTTCAATGGGACAAATTAAAGGAAAAAAGTGGAATATTTTAAAAAGTATAACAGTAATAAACACCAAAAGACATAGCGATCATTAGCAGAAATAGCAGAATAGTTTAAAATTTGAACGGTGAAAATCGGCTGAAAATTGTGGAAGTAGTTAAGTGCCAAAAAAAGTGAAAAAGTGGCAACTAGAATAACTAGAAAAATTTGCATTTCCTCGAAAAATGCTGTGTGGATGCCTTAATGCTGAAGCTGTCTGCTGAAAAGCTGAAAAAGATGAAAAGTTGCAAAAAGTTGTGTGGTGGTGAAAAAAAAAATGTCGCCCTGAGCTGGATTTGAACCCGGCCCTCCTGGGCTGAAGGCAGACACTCATCTCACTGAGCCAAACTCATTCCCGCAAACAAGAGGTGGACAGACTGACAATTTTGTTGAAATTAGCAGAAGCTGCTGAGAATTGTGCTGATGAGAGGTGAAAAGGCTAAAAATTTTGCAGAAGAGGTGAATAAGCAGAATTTGGGCTGAAAAGAGGTTAAAATTCTGAATATTCTGCTGAAAAGAGTTTTTTTCTGAAAAAAGTTGAGATTTGTGCTGATAAGAGGTGAAAAGGCTGAAAATTTTGCAGAAAAGAGGTGAATCAGCAGAATATCTGCTGAAAAGAGGCAAAGAAGCAGAAAGTTGCGCTGAAAAGAGGTGAATGAGCAGAATTTCTGCTGAAGAGACTTTTTTTTCTGAAAACAGCAGAAAATAGCTGAAAATTTTGCTGAAAAGGGGTGGAAAAGCTGAAATTTGTGTTGAAAAGAGTTAAAAAAGTTTAACTGTTAACTGAAAGAAATGTTACCATAAGCGGGATTTGAACCCGGGCCTCCCAGTCTGAGAACGGCTGCTCATCTCACTGAGCTAAAACACGGCTCAACCGGGCAAGGAAAACTAGTGACCCCACTGATAATGTGCAAAAATGGGCAAAAAATATTGCAAAAAAAATTCAATATCTCAAAAAGTATAGAAGTTATGAGCACCAAAAGTCATAGCAAACATTAGCAGAAAGAGCAGAATTTTTTAAAGTTTGAACTGAGAAAATCGGCTGAAAACTGAGGCAGTAGATAGACGGCAAAAAACGTACGGAAGCAACTTGAAGAATAACTAGAAAAATTTGCATTTCCTGCGAAAATGCTGTGTGGATGCCTTATTGCTGAAGCTGTCTGCTCAAAAACTGAAAAAGATGAAACGTTGCAAGGTGGTGAAAAAAAAAACCCATTGCCCTGAGCAGGATTCGAACCTGGCCCTCCTGGTCTCAAGGCAGCTACTCATCTCACTGAGCTAAACTCACTCTGACCAAGAAAAGGTGGAGAGACGGACAACTCTGCTGAAATGAGCAGAAGCTGCTGAGAATTGTGCTGATAAGAGGAGAAAAGGCTGAAAATTTTGCAGAAAAGAGGTGAATCAGCAGAATATCTGCTGAAAAGAGGCAAAGAAGCAGAAAGTTGCGCTGAAAAGAGATGAATCAGCAGAATTTCTGCTCAAAAGAGTTTTTCCTGAAAACAGCTGAGACTTGTGCTAATAAGAGGTGAAAAGGCTGAAAATTTTGCAGAAGAGGTGAATAAGCAGAATTTGGGCTGAAAAGAGGTGAAAATTCTGCTGAAAAGAGTTCAATCAGCAGAATTTCTGCAGAAAAGAGTTCTGCAGAACTCTTTTCAGAATTCTGCTGAAAAGATGTTTTTGCTGAAAATAGCTGAAAAAGCTGGGATTTGTGCTGAAAAGTGGTGAAAAAACTGAAAATTTTGCTGAAAAGGGGTAAAAAAGCTGAAATTGAGTTAAAAAAGTTTAACTGTTAACTGAAAGAAATGTTGCCATAAGCGGGATTTGAACCCGGGCCTCCCAGTCTGAGAACGGCAGCTCATCTCACTGAGCTAAAACATGGCTCAACCGGGCAAGGAAAACTAGTGACCCCACTGATAATGTGCAAAAATGGGCAAAAAATATTGCAAAAAAAATTCAATATCTCAAAAAGTATAGAAGTTATGAGCACCAAAAGTCATAGCAAACATTAGCAGAAAGAGCAGAATTTTTTAAAGTTTGAACTGAGAAAATCGGCTGAAAACTGAGGCAGTAGTTAAGCGGCAAAAAACGTACGGAAACCCCAAGAATAATAAAGAATAAAGAGAAACAGGAAAACAATAGTGTGAAAGCCCTTTTAGGGCATCCACACAACTAGAAAAATCTGCATTTCCTCTTGAAAATGCTGTGTGGATGCCTTAACGCTGAACCTGTCTGCTGAAAATGACTGAAAAAGATGAAAAGCTGCTAAAAATTGTATGGCAGTAAAGAAACTGAAAAAATCTGCTGAAAAGAGCTGAATAAGCAGAATTTTTTGCTGAAAAGCGGTGAAAAGGCAAAGATTCTGCTTAAAAGGGGTAAAGAAATTTGTACTGAAAAGAGGTGAAAAGTTTCTTCTGAAATGACCAGAAGATACTGAGACTTGTACTGATAAGAGGTGAAAGGCTGAAAATTCTGCTTAAAATAGGTGAATCAGCAGAATTTCTACTGAAAACAGGTAAAGAAGTAGAAAGTTGCACTGAAAACAGGTGAAACAGAAGAATTTCTGCTAAAAAACAGATTTCTGCTGAAAACACCTGAAAAAGCCGGGATTTGTGTTGAAAAGGGGGTGACGAAACTCACAATTCTGCTAAAAAGGGGGTGAAGAATGAACAGAATTTCTGAAGGTTCTGTATGTAGAAAAAGAAACACTGTTGAACCATGTGTGAAATAAATAAAGAAATGAAATGAAAGAACAACCTGGTTCTGCTCAAATTCACCAATCAGAGGTACTGCCTCAGTCTGCTTCATCAGGCTGTGTACTTGTTTCTGCCATGGAGCGTTAACAAGAATCTGAGGTCCATATTAGAAAAGCTGCTAAAATCATAAAACTTTGCAGAATTGTAATAGATTAGCAATATAAATTACAGGTCTGTGATAGTGTATAAATTTGTAGTGAAAAAAAAAGCGTGGACCAAGGTGGGATTGAACCCACGACCTTTGAGCTGCAGAGCCGTGTCATTACTGATTGCGCCACCTGGAAAGGGGGCGGCGGTCTGAAAGACAGATACTTGGGCAGTCAGAAAATAGATCGCGGTGAGAGGCGAAAACGCCGTTTTGGGAGTTACAAAACGTCGTGTAACTCAAAAACTAGGAGGGCTAGCAGCATAATTCTTGTACTGGGTGAATCAGCGGACTTTGGTGTATTTTGACTGCGATTTTCATAGCTCGTTCTACCTCCGCCGGGAGATATGACGAGAGAAGAAACAGCTTCATTTCCAGAGTTTGAAGACTGAGAGAAGGACAGATTTCCACCCTCAAACAAACGTAATTCATTGCTCAACGGTAAGATAATTGTAAAACTGCTTCCACTGTGAGTGTCAGCAGTGTCTGAAGATATATTGGCACAAGCCTCATGTCCTAACTTTGCTTTGTTCAAGAGATATGGCGATTTGAAAATGCCTCCCGTTACAGAATTTCAGCTCTGAATTTCAAAACCTCCCCATTTAGACTTTGAATGGGGAGTTGTCAGACCTTGTGTCACTCCGAGGCACATTGCGAAAAAAGCGGTAAATCTCACAATAAAGATAGTGACATTTTCTGAAAGCCAGCAAAAATACCTACGTTTTGATGTATAATTTGTGGGGGTTGAGTGGAAATTGTGTGAGTAGCAAGAAGTTGTTCAGACATGAAGAGAAAATTCAGAACGGACCAGCACTCACTCTGACTTAATTGCATAGCAACCATAGCAACGCATGTATTTTCTGAAAAATCACAATTTTGCAACTGAAAACTTAAAGAGAGATAAGATTAAAACGGTAGAAGATCTGAAAAAGCTGAATCAGACAGGAATAGCCCAAGAATCTGAGAACATTTTAAAGTTTGAATGGAGTTTCTAGGTGAAAGCATGACAAAGTAGTTAAGTTTCAAAGACAAGCAAGTTTTAGCAGAATTGTGGAAGTTTCCCATTCATTTCAATGGGACAAATTAAAGGAAAAAAGTGTAATATTTTAAAAAGTATAAGAGTAATAAACACCAAAAGTCATAGCAGGAATTAGCAGAAAGAGCAGAACAGTATAGAGTTTGAACGGAGAAAATCGGCTGAAAACTGAGGCAGTAGTTAAGTGCCAAAAAAGCGTCTGGAAGCAACTAGTAAATAGTGGAATAAAGAATAAAGAGAAACAGGAACTCAATAGTGTGGAAGCCCTTTTAGGGCATCCACACAATAATAATAAAGTATAAAGAATAAAGAGAAACAGGAACTCAATAGTGTGGATGCTTAAAGCATCCACACAACTAGAAAGCGAAAATTTCAGAAGAAATTTTATGTGTGCCTATGCATGCTGCTAATCTGTGTAGTTTTCCATTCATACGGCTACAGACAGCAAAACTCAGAAGAGCAGCCATTCTCCACCATGAATTATGGTAAAAAACAAACACCGCTCGCGCCTCACAGATGACAGCTTACAGTTTTGGGTAAAGATGAGGTCACTTTGTACAGCCCGGTTTGCAGGCGCTGTGCACACAGGTTCATAAGCAGAAGTCCCTCTGTACCACGGCAGACCCGACAATGTTTGCACGAACACACTTTGAACCAGTACGTTATGGACCACTTTTCACACATGGTTGGTGTACCCTCACAGCCCGACACACACCCAAAAACAGCCGAGAGAGCACAGACTATGCCCGAGAGGTGTGATTGCAGATGCCCCTCAGGTGGGTCCACCTCCCTGCAGCGGCACTGCAGACCACGCCCCGCCACACATATCAAACACGTAAAATAAATATTTATGCACTTTTGCATTCACTTTTTGTTTTTTGTTATTTTTACACAGTGTTCTGAATGATGAACAATGGTCTACAGCCAATCTTGTGTATTATTATACAAACTTTGGTTGTAAGATTCAGATAACTATTTAATAAAAGCTAAATATTTTATACAGGGAGTGCAAAATTATTAGGCAAATGAGTATTTTGTCCACATCATCCTCTTCATGCATGTTGTCTTACTCCAAGCTGTATAGGCTCGAAAGCCTACTACCAATTAAGCATATTAGGTGATGTGCATCTCTGTAATGAGAAGGGGTGTGGTCTAATGACATCAACACCCTATATCAGGTGTGCATAATTATTAGGCAACCTCCTTTCCTTTGGCAAAATGGGTCAAAAGAAGGACTTGACAGGCTCAGAAAAGTCAAAAATAGTGAGATATCTTGCAGAGGGATGCAGCAGTCTTAAAATTGCAAAGCTTCTGAAGCGTGATCATCGAACAATCAAGCGTTTCATTCAAAATAGTCAACAGGGTCGCAAGAAGCGTGTGGAAAAACCAAGGCGCAAAATAACTGCCCATGAACTGAGAAAAGTCAAGCGTGCAGCTGCCAAGATGCCACTTGCCACCAGTTTGGCCATATTTCAGAGCTGCAACATCACTGGAGTGCCCAAAAGCACAAGGTGTGCAATACTCAGAGACATGGCCAAGGTAAGAAAGGCTGAAAGACGACCACCACTGAACAAGACACACAAGCTGAAACGTCAAGACTGGGCCAAGAAATATCTCAAGACTGATTTTTCTAAGGTTTTATGGACTGATGAAATGAGAGTGAGTCTTGATGGGCCAGATGGATGGGCCCGTGGCTGGACTGGTAAAGGGCAGAGAGCTCCAGTCCGACTCAGACGCCAGCAAGGTGGAGGTGGAGTACTGGTTTGGGCTGGTATCATCAAAGATGAGCTTGTGGGGCCTTTTCGGGTTGAGGATGGAGTCAAGCTCAACTCCCAGTCCTACTGCCAGTTTCTGGAAGACACCTTCTTCAAGCAGTGGTACAGGAAGAAGTCTGCATCCCTCAAGAAAAACATGATTTTCATGCAGGACAATGCTCCATCACACGCAGCGTCCAAGTACTCCACAGCGTGGCTGGCAAGAAAGGGTATAAAAGAAGAAAAACTAATGACATGGCCTCCTTGTTCACCTGATCTGAACCCCATTGAGAACCTGTGGTCCATCATCAAATGTGAGATTTACAAGGAGGAAAACAGTACACCTCTCTGAACAGTGTCTGGGAGGCTGTGGTTGCTGCTGCACGCAATGTTGATGGTGAACAGATCAAAACACTGACAGAATCCATGGATGGCAGGCTTTTGAGTGTCCTTGCAAAGAAAGGTGGCTATATTGGTCGCTGATTTGTTTTTGTTTTTTGTTTTGAATGTCAGAAATGTATATTTGTGAATGTGGAGATGTTATATTGGTTTCACTGGTAAAAATAAATAATTGAAATGGGTATATATTTGTTTTTGTTAAGTTGCCTAATAATTATGCACAGTAATAGTCACCTGCACACACAGATATCCCCTAAAATAGCTAAAACTAAACACAAACTAAAAACTACTTCCGAAAACATTCAGCTTTGATATTAATGTGTTTTTGGGTTCATTGAGAACATGGTTGTTGTTCAATAATAAAATTATTCCTCAAAAATACAACTTGCCTAATAATTCTGCACTCCTGTATGAGAGTAAGAAAGAAAAGTATATCTTTGTGTCCACCTTTCTCTGTTAATGCCCTACCTGGCCCCTGGCAAAAGCTTTGCTAGATCCGCCCCTGCACAGTTACCAGCTGTCAGCTAAATAAAAAAAGGAGCTTGGTGTTTATTTCTCTCAGAAACAGTTCATAACTTCCTTCAACTCATTCATGTCACCTAAAAAAAGGTAAACCTGTTTCTCCATCACCAGTTCAGCTCTGATGATTCAGTAAGGTCATCTCCTGGTTTCGACCAGCCGCTTCTACAGCTGTGGCTCCAGCAAACATCAGCTGATACTAGAAATTAAAATCAAATGAATTCTAACAACAGCTGATCAAGCTTAAACGTGCTGCTGTTGTTTAGCGCGATAAACAAACAAGAGAGAAAAGCCGATCATTGATCAGTTTCATGACTGAAGTTTGAACAGGCGAGAGAATGACAGGGAGGCTGTCATAAAGTTCAACATCAGTAACTTAGCGGGCACACAGGCTGTATAGAAACTCCATCGTGCTAGCTACCACGCAGTACGAGTTATTATAACTGATTGTAAAAAGTCAGCACAACGAAAATAAACTACACCTAAACTCGGTTTATATCTGACCCAAATAGAGTGCAGGTCATAACTTCTTACCTGAAATTCAGTTCACCTCACGCTCCGACCGGCAGCCGCCTGCTTCTCCTGCCTTCGGTTTCCCTGATCCACGATCTACCACCGGTCGATCGGCGGTCGCCTCGCCGCCTCGTTCCCGCATGTTCTTTCTGACACACACCGGTGGATAGCTGCCCTTGGTTGTAGCTCCGGCGTCAGCGACTACCAAACAACTCAGTTATTTTTTCCACATCGACCAGCATCTGGACAATCCACCGCCTTTCACTGTTTGTACCGTTACTAAAAAAAAAACCTCATCGGCTCATAAAAACGAAAAATAAGTCCAGCTATGACCCTGAGTCAAAAAGACAGCCAGCTCGGGTTAGCTAGCTACCTGTCTAGCTCTTTGCAGGCACCGAAAACATCAGAGCTAATATGGGATGTCTTGGTAACACGAGCAGATATTTGAAGTTTACATCTGGCCAATCCACCACCTTTCACTGTTTATACCGTTACTAAAATGAATAAATAAATAAATCATCGGTCCATATAAAAGCGAAAAATAAGTCCAGCTAAAACACATACTGTCGGCGACGACCGGGTGCTGACACGAGTTTCACCCGCCTCAATATAAGCCAAGCCTGGGTGCTTTTTTCACGAAGGGTCGCTAGCGGTGCTAGCTAACTATGCTAGCGGCGCTAGCTAGCTAGCCGACTATCAGCAACACATAAGAGAACTGCTGCTAAATAAACTACACCTAAACTCTGTTTATATCTGACCCAAATAGAGTGCAGGTCATAACTTCTTACCTGAAATTCAGTTCACCTCACGCTCCTGCCTTCGCTTTCCCTGATCCACGATTGACCTCCGCGTTAGCAAACACCGGTCGATCGGCGGTCGCGGCATGTCCTTTCTGTCATACACGGTGGATAGCTGCCCACTGTTGTAGCTCCGCGTTATAGCACCACCAAACAACTCAGTTATTTTTTCCACATCCAGCTGTAACTCCGATTCTATGCGAGCATTTGCGAGACCGGGAGGTGAAACGACAGAGAGAGTCCCCTCGCTATCCATTTGCAGCCAAGTCGGCAGCTAGCTAGGTAGCCGGCTAGCTGTCAGGCAGGACCGACGTTGTCAGAGCACTGTCGCTAAATATGGGATGTCTTGATAAAACAAGCAGATATTTGAAGTTTACACACCTACATTCTCGCCTGAAAATATCTTAAAAGTTTATTTTGTGACCTAGAAACACGAATAAAAGACATATAAAAGCGAAGTGGTGGCCGCCATTGTTCACTCTGTAGAGGCGTGCTATGAATTGTGGGATATGGAGTTTTCAACACAAGGATAAAATCTTTTCGGCTGTACTACTCCCGGTATACCACTAGAGAGAGCCAAGACACCACAAATGAAGTCTGTTTCTATGGTGCCAAAAGCAGAATCTTTCTCAGGAGCCTAGAAATTGGCCTAAATTTGCACTAAAATCTAAATATTTCAAAAACTATAAAAGTTATAAACACCAAAAGTCACACCATACTAGCCCAGCTCCAGCCGCACAAAATGATGTAACATATGTACCCCTATTGTCAAAACTGTTTGGCAGAGGAGCGCGGAAAATTTTCACTAAAATATTAATATTTAAAAACTATAATATTCATAAACACCAAAAGTCATAGCACACCATTCCAGATCCAGCCGCACAAAATGAGGTAACATATATGAAGCTTGTCCAAAAACTGCGGGTCGAGATACACTGCAAAATTTCAGGCGGAAAAAGGAAAATAATAATAATAATAATAATAATAATAAGAATAATAAATCCGACGAATAGTAATATGTGTGCCTCTTGGCATAGGCACACATAATAATAATAAGAATAATAAATCCGACGAATAGTAATATGTGTGCCTCTTGGCATAGGCACACATAACTACAGCCCAGCCCATGCAGCAGTATATGAATGACTAACCTCGTATAGTGGATGGATTATCTCAGTTTCTCTCCTGGCTGAAGTTTGGTCATTTTACAGGATCCTGCCATGCGATTACATTTGTTCCTGACCACCGAGAACACTCTCGTTAACTTTTATCGAGTGGAAAAAAAGTTAGGTCTTGATGCATGCTCAATCATCCAGGAAAGTAAATCTCCAAAAGTTGAATCTGTTCATCTGGACGTAGCGTTTTGTAGGAGAAACGTTTCGTCACTCATCCAAGTGACTTCTTCAGTCTCAGCTGACTGCAGGTTTCCCCAAACCTTATAAACAGTACATCTGCATAATGACTGAAACCAGCCCACTGAAGGAACAAAGGGCTGTGAGGTCAGTTCCTTAATCATAATTATGCAAATTCTCATGACCATTGATCAACAATCACTGACCAAAACCCACTGATCAAAGAACACTGATCAATGGCCATGAGTACCATTCACAGAGAGTTGGGGAATGGCTGCAATCACAGCGTTGTAAGATGGCGAAAGATGTACCCTTAGGCCCCCTCCTCGATTCAGAGATGGTCTTTCCCTCTTCACGTAAATGGCCTCCTTGACTCCACACTCAAACCAGCGTTCCTCCCTGTCCAGGATGTGTACATCCTCATCATTGAAAGAGTGTCCACTGGCCTGTAGGTGTAAATAGACTGCAGAGTCCTGGCCTGATGAGGTTGCTCTTCTGTGTTGTGCCATCCACTTCGCTAGAGGTTGTTTGGTTTCCCCGATGTATAAATCCTGGCAATCCTCCTGGTGCTTAACAGCATACACTATGTTACTCTGTTTGTGTCGGGGGACCCGATCCTTGGGGTGGACCAGTTTTTGGCGCAGCGTGTTTTGGGGTTTAAAAGCCACAGAGACCCGGTGTTTAGAAAAAATGCGTATCAACTGCTCCGATACTCCTGACACAATATTGCAGAAGTGGAAGCAGAGCAACGAAAGTTTCAGCCTGTCTCAGCAATGCTAAGCCCCCAACATCCAACATCACCATGGAGGAGAGGAAGGCACTCACTTCACTTAGTGATGACAACAACATCATCATCCTTCCGGCAGACAAGGGTAGGTGCACAGTATTGCTTAACCAGAAAGACTATCATGAGAAGATTTTGTCACTACTCAGTGATGAAAATACTTATGAGCCCCTGAAACGAGACCCAGGAAGTGGCTACAGGAAGAGGGTGATAGACTGTGTGAAGCAGTTAGAACAAGACAAGGCTATTGACCGGACCTCATACCACAGGCTGTACCCAGGGGAGTCTACACCAAGTCTGTATGGTTTACCGAAAATACATAAACAGGGGGCACCTTTAAGACCGATTGTCTGCATGATCAACTCTGTCACCTATAACATCTCCAAGTTTCTGGCTTCGATCCTCAACCCGCTGGTGGGCAGCTCTGAACACCACATCCAGAACACCCTGGATTTTGTTGAGAAGGTGAGAGATGTCATTATGGAGGCAGATGAAACCATGGTCTCGTACGACGTTACATCTCTCTTCACTTGCATCCCAGTCACGGAAGCGTTGGAGGTAGTCCATAAGAGATTACAGGATGACACCAACCTCAGTAACAGGACCACTCTCAGCATCGACCAAGTGTGTTTGCTTTTGGAACTGTGTCTTCATTCCACCTACTTCACATACAAGGGTCAGTTCTACAGGCAGAAACATGGGTGTGCCATGGGCTCCCCAGTTTCACCCATCGTGGCCAATTTGTACATGGAAGAAGAGGAAAAGAGGGCTTTGCTATCCTACCCTGGAACACCACCAAGCCATTGGTTCAGATATGTGGATGACACCTGGGTGAAAATCAAATCTGAGGACGTACTACATTTCACGGATCACATTAACTCGGAGGACCGACATCAAATTCACCAGGGAGGATATGAAAAGTGGCAGGTTAGCCTTCTTAGACTGTGAGATTTCCATCAGTAATGGGGGACATCTAAAAGCTGACGTGTACCGTAAACCTACACATACGGATCAGTATCTAAGGTTTGACTCTCATCATCCACTGGAGCACAAACTGGGTGTCATCAGGACGCTACAACACAGAGCGAACACCATCCCCACTGACACAGCGGCCAGGTAGGCAGAAGAACAGCACATCAAGAAGGCCCTGAGTAAATGTGGTTATCCCAACTGGACTTTTGTCAAAGCTGGAAAGGCACCTAAAGAAAGCTCCAGCCGATCCAGGAGAGAAGGACAACCGCTGCCCAAGCGAAAACCTGTAGTGATCCCGTATGTGTCAGGAGTATCGGAGCAGTTGAGACGCATTTTTTCTAAACACCGGGTCTCTGTGGCTTTTAAACCCCAAAACACGCTGCGCCAAAAACTGGTCCACCCCAAGGATCGGGTCCCCCGACACAAACAGAGTAACATAGTGTAGGCTGTTAAGCACCAGGAGGATTACCAGGATTTATACATCGGGGAAACCAAACAACCTCTAGCGAAGTGGATGGCACAACACAGAAGAGCTACCTCATCAGGCCAGGACTCTGCAATCTATTTACACCTACAGGCCAGTGGACACTCTTTCAATGATGAGGATGTACACATCCTGGACAGGGAGGAACGCTGGTTTGAGCGCGGAGTCAAGGAGGCCATTTACGTGAAAAGGGAAAGACCATCTCTGAATCGAGGAGGCGGCCTAAGGGTACATCTTTCGCCACCTTACAACGCTGTGATTGCAGCCATTCCCCAACTCTCTGTGAATGGGACTCATGGCCATTGACCAGTGTTCTTTGATCAGTGGGTTTTGGTCAGTGATTGTTGATCAATGGTCATGAGAATTTGCATAATTATGATTAAGGAACTGACCTCACAGCCCTTTGTTCCTTCAGTGGGCTGGTTTCAGTCATTATGCAAATGTACTGTTTATAAGGTTTGGGGAAACCTGCAGTCAGCTGAGACTGAAGAAGTCACTTGGATGAGTGACGAAACGTTTCTCCCACAAAACGCTACGTCCAGATGAACAGATTCAACTTTTGGAGAAAAAAAGTTAGCTTGTTTATATTATGCTAACATAGCTGTGTCGCTAGCGGTCACGTAGCACATCATTATATACCAGCTAGCCAAACTTCAGTAACCCTACAAACGTCACGGCTGTTTAGTTTTCTGTCTTCATTTATGTTGGAAGTGATAACAGAGCTGTACGTTTTAATTTGTTTCCAAAACCTCGCAGTCAGGACATGCTGTATTGTATTTAGATAGAAGTTAGCTCGCTAGCTTCCAACTCCGTTAAATGTCATAAATTCCGTTTTCATGGATGCCTGGATGTTAAACTCAATTGTTACACCTGGTAGAGCAGAACGCTGATCATTTTATTAAAGATGAATGACTTTAGACAGTTTTTCCAACTCTCAGTAATGCCATAGTGATCGTTTGATATATGGACCTCCAGCGGAGTTTAGGCCCAGACACGGCTAGTGACGTCAGACTTAACAACCGCATACTGATGCTTGAGAGCGCGCGTGTGATGCAAGTATGTGTAGAGTGTTGAGCGCGTGATCAGTGGTGAGAAAAACAACTCACGAAAATTGACCTTTCTGTACTCGTGGCTCCCTTGCACTTCTAATCTATTCGTTTGCACACTTACAAACACACAGCTGTGGTTTCCTGTTTTGCTACACTCTGGAGAGCCTCCCCTTTAACAGTCTTCTCTCACAGAGAGCAACAGAAAACTTCGAAAAACTCAAGATTGACTGAACTCAGTTCAAAGTTACCTTGGCACTTACCTTTAGATGTGAGAGGTAGTGATGGTCCGCTTGAAGCTGACGCTCCGGTGCGTGTGTCAAAAAGATCAACACGCTGCTTCAGAAGCACTGAGTCGAGGCATGATTCGTTTGGTCAGCGTCACGTGATAAGTGACGTCTGACGTTTCATTTAGAACGTACCTTTTTTTTTTTTTTTGTTAAAGTTTGACGAGCATCTTGACTTTTGGTCTTTGGATATTAACAGTCCTGGGTATGTGACTTCTTGTTTAACAGAAATGTTACAGATAACATTTGCAGTGCAGCCTTTAATTGCTAGTAATTCATATTTTTTAGATTTAGACATAAACCAGATGCCTCAGAGAAATCACTAATGACACAACGGGCTGGAGGGATTTGATTTGCATTCTTCGAGAAGAGTGGTGTCATCAGCTAGCTGGCTGATGATGAGCTCTTTATCAGCTATGGTGATTCCTTGTATAACAGGTCAAATCTTGGGGTGGAGTCTTAATCATTTTAATTGAGCTATTGCCATTCGTGTACAAGGTTTTGAAGCTTTACAGAAAAATTATCCAAAGCCAAAGTTTTTTCAAAGAGTGGAAAATAAATTGATGTTCAATTGTATCAAAAGCCTTTTAAAAATCCAGGAAGAGAATGAAGCTATTGTCAGATACCAAATCAGAGTAATCAAGTAGATCCAAAACCAGTCTAATGTTATTAGAAATGTGTCTATTTCTCATAAAGCCTGATTGTGTCTCATCGATAATTGTATCCAAGAACTCTTTAATTCTGTTAGCAAGTACTAAAGCCATAATCTCATAGTCATTATTGAGCAGACAGATGGGTCTCCAATTATCAATAAGAAGTAAGTCTTTGTTTGGCTTTGGAATAAGTGTTATGAGACCCTGAGTAAGAGTAGGAGGGAGGGTGTTATTCTCTATACTTTCTATGAAAACCTGCAGTAAGAACGGAGCACTTCCTCTCCATGGCCTTATCAACATCCCATCTCCAGACTTCAGACTCTGCTCCTGAGGAGAAACAGAATCATCTGGCAGATCATTTGTTCTCATGACTTCTGTACTTTTAAACATTTTTAGCATCCAATCTGCTAATGTGCTCTCTCTTCTGCGTTTCTATCATCACTACAGAAGACTAAGACTCTAAATACTCTACCATATATAATCTCAAAGAGTCAGACCGTTCTCTGTTGGAGTAATCCTCATGTACATCTTAACTAGTTCTATACAGTCTAACCATGTCCTGCCTGTGTCTTCCATTGACTTCCTAAGTCTTAGCTTTACTGTGCCGTTAGTTCTCTCTACCAACCCTGCACTTTGTGGGTGATATGAACAATGATGTTTTAGTGTTATCCCTAGATGCTGTGCCATTAATCCAATCACTTCATTTACAAAGTGTGGACCATCATCACTATAAATAGTCTCTGGAATCCCGTGTTCCGGGATGATATTCTTACATATTGCTTTGGCAACCGAAATGGCATCTGCTTCCCTACTTGATTGATTGATTGATTGATTGATTGATATACCTTTATTAGTCCCACAAGGGGAAATTTCATGTTACGGCTGCCGACCTATTGCACGCAAGGGGGGCGCCATCTTACCCTCCAACCATATATACATTACACAAAAACATCACATGGTGAAGACAGGTCAGAGAGGTATAACAATGGAAAAAGCACCACATGAGGAAAGATAAGGAGAAAAAATAACTCCCCAGACTGAGCTCCAACAGGAGATCAGTTTGAGAACAGACAAAACACACCTCTGCACATAGCACATGAAAAACTCTTAATACACAAAAGAAACACATGAGAAGCAACAGGGTGGGGGTAAAGGGTGAGAGACAGTCAGTGTAGACAGTACATCCGGGCCTGCAGCCTATCGCTGGTCTCCTTGATTCACCGTCAGCATCGGAAGGAATAAGCGTCGAAGGCGTTTGGAGGAGGGGGATGAGTGTATATCTGCATGTGTATCCACAGTATTTCTGAGTTCGCGCCATTACCCCGATTCATAGCGAAAGCCGGTTTTTTACTTCCGCTTGCGCTGTTGTTGACAGTTGCAGGGTTATACCTTCACTGTTGATAAAGATTTTTCTCACTGCAGTTTCTTTTACCTGGAGTAAATGGCAACACATTGAAGGTGGATACACAGTAGAGATGTTTTAAAAAGCAGCGAGGACAGTTCAGTTGCAGTGCCTCACCTGTCACTTCTCACAGAGCGAATAGATGACATGAAACTATGGCCCGATGTTAGCTACATCCAGTAGCGGTTTTAGATACGGGCGAGACGGGCGGTTGCCCGGGGCGGCATCGTGATGGGGGGCGGCATCACGGGCATCGAAAAAAAAAAAAATGCTCATACTCATGCTGCCCGACGGCAGCCAACGCATATTAGGAATGGCATAGGCACCGATCGGTTTTCTATCGCCCATTTGCTGGGAGTAAGGGCGCCCTCCGTTTGCGAGGTGCGCCTGCTGCTTGCGGCGCAGGGAGGAGAGGGCAGGGCGGCGGGGGATTCTCTGGTGGCTGGAGCAGCATCTAATAACCAACTCGCAAAATAAAACAAAATAAAAACAAACCAACAAACACGAAAACACCAGACATCATGATACAGACTTATAATTTGCACCGATGTTTTTTCAAATTCTATACACGAAAAGTGAGCGCGAGAGCCCTCGGTGCGCCTGCTCGCTGCTGCTGCTGTGCTGAAGTCTTACACACAAGGAGAGGGGAGCGGGGGTGCTTCTAAATAGAGCACATTTCATTAATAATATTGTCATCCAAACCCATTATGTCACATTTTATTTTCCTGGGTTGTGCGAAATCGCAGAAAAAAAAAAACCATATATAAACTCAGTCTGCGCACTAACGTGTAGGGCTGTTAGTTTACGTTGTGATTCTCAGGTTGGGGGATGGGTCTTGATACTGAAGGGCAAAATAAACACGGCTATGGACAAGAAAAGTTCAAAGCCATCAGGTGCTCACTTTAGAAAAAAAAGAAAAGAAGAGGAGGAGAAACGAGCAAAAGATACAGGTAAGCAGATGTGTCACTGGATAATGGCAGGTATTATGTATGACATGTATCCTGAAACAAGATAACATAATTAGTAGGGATTGGGTAAACGTCTGTTTACGTTTGCTAGCCACTTGCCTATGAAAGTAAACAGTAGACAGAAAGTAAACACTGATGTGGTTCATTGACTATTTTAGACTGTGTTCAGCACAATATTAATTACCCATTAATTGGAAGAGCTGTTTTGTTGATTTGTCTACTATTCTCAATGTATGACAAATTATAATGACTGTTTGTTAGCCGCTTGCATACTATGCTATGCTAAAATCTGACGATAGTATTCTGTTGTAGTCTAGCTGACGTGGGAAACAAGAAAAATCCTTACACTATTAGGCTACATTTTTTAGGAAAGTTACATACTGTAATGTATCTTACTGTAATTACAGAGTAATGAATGACTTCCAAACACTGATAGTGTGGTAGCCTATTCAATAAAATGCTTGTTATACATATAATTCTAAATATTTGATAAATTAGCCAAATTATATTCTTGTTTTAATTATTGTTTTATTATGATACATTTATCTGATACATGCAGGCATGTATCAGAGTTTTATATTGGTTTTCTCTTCAGGGGCACTTCTGAAATATTTTGGAGCGCCCTCTGCAACTGCCACTGCCCAAGATGAGCAGCCATCCACCTCCTCAGCCACATATGTTGATCCTGAGGATGAAGACCCAATTGCGTCCACTTCAGGTGTGATTACGTGCAGCCTGAGTATCTGTGTGTGTTGTATAATATTTTGCAAAGATTGTTCCGCCACTATGAATGCTGTTTATTCCAAATTACTTGTATATACTAATGGAAATGTATGCTCATAGAAATGCCTGGAGCTAAACCCCCTGAGGAAGAGCCCCTGCCTACGGACCCTGGAAACTGGCCTTCAGCTATCACTGACAGCATTCGAATACAGCTGGTTTCCAAAGGACCGAGGAAGGTAGCACCTGACTTTGTTTTCCCTAGAAACGAGGGTGACGGAAGAAGTTGCCACCACCAATATTTTAAGAAAACACTAGTAAGCGGAGAAAAGATGCCTAGAAGTTGGCTAGTATATTCTGAGAAAAACAACAGCCTTTTTTGCTTCTGCTGCAAGCTGTTTTCTAAAAGAAACATGAAGTTAACAAGTTCTGGACTGACAGATAGGAAGCATGCCAGCTCTTATCTCACCTCACATGACAATAGTCCTGAACACCATAACTCCATGAAAGCATGGAAAGAACTGGTAGTGAGGATTAAAAAAGGTGAAACAATTGACAAACAAGAGATGGCACTTCAGCAGGCAGAGAAAATAAGATGGAGAGCAGTGCTGGCTCGTCTCATTGCTATCATTCAATCGCTCGCAATTAGAAATTTAGCACTAAGGGGACACACAGAAACACTGTTTTCGCCATCAAATGGCAATTTTCTCAAAGAAGTTGAACTCATGGCAAGGTTTGATCCTATAATGCAAGAGCACATTAACCGTGTCCAGAAAGGCACTTACAGTCACACTAGCTATCTCGGTCACCATGTACAAAACGAACTCATCAATTTGTTGAGTAGCAAGATCACTTCAACAATCGTTGATGATATCAAGCTGGCAAAGTTTTTCTCCATAATTCTAGATTGCACTCCAGATATTAGCCACACTGAACAGCTGTCAGTTGTGATTCGGATTGTGTCATTACAAGAGAAGCCCCATATTGAGGAGTATTTCATGGGTTTTTTGGAAACTGATGAATCCACAGGGAAGCATCTCACATCCATGATTTTAAACAGGCTGGAAGAGCTGAAAATTCCCTTTGAGGACTGCAGAGGTCAGTCATATGACAATGGGGCTAACATGAGGGGAAAAAACAAGGGCATTCAAGCCAGGCTCCTGGAACTGAATCCTAGAGCTCTTTTTGTTCCCTGTGGAGCTCATACACTGAATTTGGTTGTGGCTGATGCTGCAAAGGGATCTATTCATGCCACAAGTTACTTTGGGATTTTGCAAAAACTTTACAATTTGTTTTCAGCCTCCACTCAGAGGTGGGCCATCCTGAAAAAACATGCTAACATTACACTGAAGATGTGGTCTGAAACAAGGTGGGAAAGTAAGATCAACAGCGTTGAGCCCCTGAGGTACCAAGCATCTGCAGTGAGGGAGGCTTTGATTGAGGTGAGAGACCACACCAAAGACTCAGTCATAAAGATTGAGGCCCAGTCTTTGTCTGAGGAGGTGGGATCATACAGATTCAGCATTTGTACAGTGGTGTGGTATGACATCCTGAACCAAATCCACCAAGTGAGCAAGCTCATGCAGTCTCCCAACATGCATGTGGATGTAGCAGTCAATCTCCTCAAAAACACAGAAAGAGTTCTCCACAACTACAGAGCAACAGGCTTTTCAGCTGCACAAATGTCAGCCAAGGATATGTGTGAGGACATGAACATAGAGGCTGTTCTGCAACAGAAAAGACTGAGATCTACAAAGCGGCACTTTTCTTACGAGTCATTTGATGAGCCATTGAGTGATGCCCTAAAGAAGCTGGAGGTGACCTTTTTTAATGTTGTTGTTGATGCTGCAGTGTCTTCCATCCAAGAGAGATTCATCACTTTGGAAAATGTGGGAGAGAAATTTGGAGTACTGACACATTTTCCAAATCTCTCAAATGATGAGCTCACTGAACAGTGTAAAGCCCTCAGCACTACTTTGCTTTTTCAGGACCAAGCAGACATGAATGCCAGAGAGCTTGCACAGGAGATTAAGAATTTGCCTGACTTACCGTCAAAATCTATGACCTCTTTTGAGCTCCTGAACTTTGTGCATGACAATGATCTCTCAGAAATTTACCCAAATTTGTGGACTGCTCTGAGAATTGCAGTTACTCTACCTGTAACTGTGGCTTCGGCAGAGAGGAGCTTTTCAAAGCTGAAACTTATAAAAACATATCTCAGGTCCACTATGGCTCAGGAACGCCTCACTGGCCTTGCCATCATCAGCATCAATCATGCAATTGCTGACCAGATTTCATATGACGACATTATTGAGGACTTTGCATCAAGGAAGTCAAGAAAGAGTCAGATTTAGATGACAATTATCTCATATCAGTGTGTGTTGTGTGAAGCGCAAACATGATAAATGTGGAATTTAGGAATGCCTTATTTGAATCTCCCTTTTACACTTAATATAATAACTGTGATAATCATGTCTTATTTTGACTTCTGTGTGTGTGTGTGTTTTTTTTTATATTTAAAGTGCTTTTTTCCCCAATATATGTAAGTTTTTATGTTTGTTTATGTGTGAGATAAATATTGGTTAAATTCAGCATGGTTCCAACAAAAGTTTTTACAATAAAATATGTTAACCTAAAATCCTTAACAGGTTTTGTGTGTGTTGGGGGCAGGGCCGGGGACGGAGCCATGGGGCGGGGCCAGGGGCGGGGCCTTGGGGCGGCAGAGGGAGTGTTCGCCCAGGGCGCCAAACAGGCTAGGACCGCCACTGGCTACATCCACATTATTAATTACCTTGTATTTTCCGAAGGCGTTGATGGCGAGGAATTACGTAATTACAAGAGCACCGAGGCGTATAATTACCTGCACAGCAACAAAATTGATAAAGTACTGCTCAACAAACAAGGCGACTTTATTTTTCTTAAAGCAGCTGTAGAGCCGAGCCAGAGCATTAATCAAGCGAAACACTTAGCATGGGTAATGCTAAGAGAAAGTGGAGTAATGGAGACAGTCGGCTGTTCCTGTATCGCTTGATTAGGGAGATCATGTAGTCATGCGGCTGCTATTCTGTGGAAGGTATATCACTTATCTGGATATCACAATGTTTAAATCACTGAAACAGAAACACTGGACTGGTCAAAGGCTGTGATTAAGGAGTCACGCTACTGCCATCTAGCCAAGTATTACGTGGAGCACTGTTTACATGTGAAAGCCACTCGTTAACAGGGTTCGTACGGGTCCTTGAAATCCTTGAATATGCTTGAATTCTAATGTCGTCTTTTCAAGGTTTGAAAAGTGCTTGAATTTCAGATGTGGTGCTTAAAAGTGCTTGAAAATGTAACTGTATTTCATTCACAATAAATAGCTATCTGATTGAATTGTTTTCTTATCAGATAGAGAAATAAAATGAGACGCAAAAGCAAAATTTCCCGCCTGGGCTGCCTTTGCGTCTGTTTCAATATATGACCCCGCCCCTCCCTCGGACAGTCGGGGATGAGTGCGCTAACATACCTGTAGGTTGCTGTTTTAATGAGTTTGGTGGAAAACAACAATGGCAGAGTTTGTGTTCTCCAGTCGCATGATAGGTGAGTCCCAGTAAATAATTTCCCAGTACGTGTACGTTACACATGCTATTTTTTTTAAAATTATGGTTATTATTTTGCTAGCTATCAAACTCGCTGGAGAAATGATTGAAATGCACTGAGTGTGATGCAGTATGGCAGCGCTATTACGGAATATGCTGTGAACTTAGCTAACATTACTTAGCAGTAATATGAGTTAATTTACTCAAGTCAAAGCTTTAAACATTAGCCCGATACATAACTAGCCAACTTAAGGCTTTCTGATTAACCCTCTGGGGTCGACGGACCCAGAGTCTCCATTTCAACTTGGGTCGAACGTACGGTGGCCCTGAGAGGCCAAACGGACTGCAACTTCAGAAAACACTTGCAAAAAGAAAAACACTTGCAAAAAGAAAAATGCTGCAAAAAGAAAAATGCTGCAAAAAGAAAAACACTTGCAAAAAGAAAAATGCTGCAAAAAGAAAAATGCTGCAAAAAGAAAAACACTTGCAAAAAGAAAAATGCTGCAAAAAGAAAAATGCTGCAAAAAGAAAAACACTTGCAAAAAGAAAAATGCTGCAAAAAGAAAAACACTTGCAAAAAGAAAAACGCTGCAAAAAGAAAAATGCTGCACAAAGAAAAACGCTGCAAAAAGAAAAACACTGCAAAAGCACACAAAGCACAACGGAAATAGGAAAAAAGACAACGGAAATGTTTCTGGGGAGACAATAACCGGACGGACCAGTTGCACGAACCAAAACATGTATGTATGGCTGTATCCCAATTCAGGGACTGTTTCCCAATTCAGGGTCTGCATATGGGCAGAAATCTGTGCCATCAGAAACTGAATTTGAATAAGTTAAATTTGAATTACTCGGATTGAATCTGAATTGTAACTTGAATGAAAGCTTTTGAAAACTGAATTTGAATTAGTCTAATTTGAAATTGAATTTATGGTTTGAAAATGAATTGATTTGCTTTGAAACTGCATTTTATCCTTTAAAAATTCAGCTCTCGAATAATTTCAGATTCACTTCTCACCATTCAGTTTCAGTTCTACAATTCAATTTCAGTTCCAAAATTCAGTTTTTTGGGACTTACATCCGGTTCCGGTTCAAGCGCAGATTAATAGAACTACAGACAGATAGCGTTACTGACGGAATCTACAGCGTCTTGAGCTGAATTAAGACTTCAGAAGTCATTCATCATGTCGAATGACCAGCGGATAAACTCTCAGGTTGGTAATAAATGTATTACATGTATAAGAACAAGCGTCATGTTAACAAATGATAGCCGTACAGTAACCTTTATGCTTATTGTAGCTGTTAGCTAAAAACGCTAATTTAGCGTAGTTTGCCCTGATTTCAGCTTTGACAAACAAATATGATCGACTGTTTCTAGTAGGATTCCAAAGTTGTCATCTTGTACCCTCTCAGAGCCCTGTATGCTTGCAGAGACCCCTACAGTAGGGAAACATGCAAAACAGTGTCCAAACCTTTGTATTTGAGCTTTATTTATGTCTTACACAGCATCCCAACTCTTTAGCGAACTTAATAACTTTAGCTAAAGTGAGTAGTTAGTCTAATTCATTAGTGCAGCATTACTGGATCACCTCTGTTTGAAGTGATATAATATGATATACAACTATCACTGAAACAGCAAACTTTGTAAATAAACAAACAACACTTCTCATTCTCTAAACGTTTGGCCACAGCTGTAGATTACACTATCAGTGCTTGTTCACTCTTGACAATAATTACATTTATTGTCACCTTGTGAAGTTTGCGGACGACACAACGCTGGTGGGGCTCATCACCAAGGGCGATGAGACCCACTACAGGAAAGAGGTTGAGCTCCTGACCACGTGGTGCAGAGACAACAACCTCCTGCTAAATGTTAGCAAGACCAAGGAGGTTATTGTCAACTTCCAGAGAGACCACACCTGTCACCCCCCATTGACCATCGACGGCGCTGCGGTGGAGAGGGTGAGCAGCACCAAGTTCCTGGGGGTGCACATCAGTGAGGACCTCTCCTGGACCACCAACACAGCATCACTGGCCAAGAAAGCACAACAGCGCCTCTACTTCCTGCGCAAACTCAAGCGGGCAAGTGCTCCACCACCCATCCTGACCACATTCTACAGAGGAACCATTGAAAGCATCCTTTCCAGCTGCATCACTGTGTGGGGCGGTAGCTGCACTGACTATAACAGAAAAGCTCTACAGCGCATTGTGAGAACAGCTGAGAGGATAGTTGGTGTACCACTCCCCTCCCTGCAAGACATCTACACCACCCGCCTTACCCGCAAAGCCATCACAATTGTCAACGATGCAACACACCCACAAGACTGTCTGTTCAGCCTCCTGCCCTCCGGAAAAAGATACAGAAGTCTCCGCTCCCGCACTACCAGGCTCACCAACAGCTTCATCCACCAGGCTGTGAGACTGCTGAACTCTCTCCCTCCCGGCTCCCAGCCAGCAGAACCACCAGACTGGCAGGAGTATAGGAAGACAGACTGGACCCCCACACACACACACACACACACACACACACTCCACAACAAGGAAACACTCTCCACATTCCTGACTGGAAACGACTACCTCTGCATTACAATTGCACACACCTGCTGCTATATATTTTTAGTATTTTCTTTAGCACTATTTATATTATTTATATTACTATTACTGCTGCTACAGTCTTATGCTGCATTAAAACAAAAACACTTACACTTACCAACCACAACCTGGGACTACGTCAAGTAGACAAGTACACTACTTTCCAGGGTGCACTGTGGAACACTTTATTATATGTTATGTGTAGGTCCTGTCTTGTTACATCCTGTATGTACCTAAATGTTGTGCATCTGCACTTTATTGTTGTCTATGTCTACGCATGGGACAGTGTGAAACGTAATTTCAATTCCTTTGTATGGCAAGTACATCTGAAGAAATTGACAAATAAAACTGACTTTGACTTTGACTTTGATTTCTAAATTCTCTTTGTGCATTTACAGGTAAACAATATCTAATATTTTATCTAAATGACTGCTTTGTCTTTGAAAAGGTGAAGAGCCTGAGGCCGGTGACAGTCCAGTTCTACTCGAAGTACATCCTTACGGTGGCTCACAGGACAAGGCGACATTCCTGTCCTGCCAGAAGAGAAGAGAAACTTCAGAGTCTTCATGAAGTTCAACCACACCTGTCATATGGAATATGACGGGGTCTCAAACTCCAGTCCTCGAGGGCCGGTGTCATGCAACTTTTCCATGCCCTCGAGGACTGGAGTTTGAGACCCTGCTGTATGGTGTTCATGCAGTTTTCTACCCCACAGTTACAGCATGTCTGACTGCCTGTTCAGCATATGCAAAAATATATGATGAGTTTAAGCATGTGATGACAAAGGCCTTCCATTATGGTGTTTGTCATCACATGTCACAGACATCTGGATGATCATTTGGAATAAACAAAAACTTGTTACTTCATCTTTTATCTTTATTATTATTATTGTTCTTATTTTACATTTTTCATTGTTAGGCATTAGGTTTATTTGTAGTAGTCCTTTCCAGCTTCTCTCCCTCTTCCGTATTACTGTGTCAGCTTGTCAGCATCTATTTGGGTTTGGGAGTGGAACAGGAAGTAAGGAACAGAAAGTGCCATTTAAACCAGGAGAGGTTCTTATATTTCAGAAGAAGGATTAATTCAAAAGAAATGACCTCAATGCCATATTTTATTTAGGAACCCTAGAGAGCACTTTGCAAAATAACACATTCTTATAATTTCACCCTCAGATGAGCCAAGCTACGACTGTCAGGGAAGGTGATGTAGGTACAGAGCATGTGAGAGTGGTTAAGTTAATGTCTCTTGTCTAGATGAAGGCACAGGAGGGATCAATGGCACGGCGTGAGATTCAGTATCTTCAGTCTTCAGTGGACACTCCATTTCTGGCACAAAACACCTGTAAAAGATGGTCGATTTAGGAGGTGACCCGACAACTTCAGCCTGTCAAACATAGCAATGGAGCAGTATGTTTAAAAAAAAAAAAACAACTAATTAAGCATGCACTCAGTACCCTAAGAATTATTATGATAGTTAAACACAGTGATAGTTGTATATCATATTATATCACTTCAAACAGAGGTGATCCAGTAATGCTGCACTAATGAATAAGACTAACTATTCACTTTAGCTAAAGTTATTAAGTTCGCTAAAGAGTTGGGATGCTGTGTAAGACATAAATAAAGCTCAAATACAAAGGTTTGGACACCGTTTTGCATGTTTCCCTACTGTAGGGGTCTCTGCAAGCATACAGGGCTCTGACAGGGTACAAGATGACAACTTTGGAATTCTACTAGAAACAGTCGATCATATTTGTTTGTCAAAGCTGAAATCAGGGCAAACTATGCTAAATTAGCGTTTTTAGCTAACAGCTACAATAAGCATAAAGGTTACTGTACGGCTATCATTTGTTAACATGACGCTTGTTCTTATACATGTAATACATTTATTACCAACCTGAGAGTTTATCCGCTGGTCATTCGACATGATGAATGACTTCTGAAGTCTTAATTCAGCTCAAGACGCTGTAGATTCCGTCAGTAACGCTATCTGTCTGTAGTTCTATTAATCTGCGCTTGAACCGGAACCGGATGTAAGTCCCAAAAAACTGAATTTTGGAACTGAAATTGAATTGTAGAACTGAAACTGAATGGTGAGAAGTGAATCTGAAATTATTCGAGAGCTGAATTTTTAAAGGATAAAATGCAGTTTCAAAGCAAATCAATTCATTTTCAAACCATAAATTCAATTTCAAATTAGACTAATTCAAATTCAGTTTTCAAAAGCTTTCATTCAAGTTACAATTCAGATTCAATCCGAGTAATTCAAATTCAAATTTAACTTATTCAAATTCAGTTTCTGATGGCACAGATTTCTGCCCATATCTGCAGCCTTAAAGTACGCAGCCTTAACGGTCCTTAAGGGCCGCACTCAAAGACCGCTGAGGCCGGCTTGTAGGCTTGTGAGATGGGACGGTCTAGCCTCCGTCGCGCTGCCCAGGTTGCCTAGCAACCATGATACTAACAGCTGGAAACGTTTCATACAGCTTTGTTTGACAGAAATGAAGGAGAACATATTTTGTACATTTGTTTCTACATGAGCTTCGTGTGATTTGATAAGTATCTGAGGCTGATGATTTTTGGGCTTCATTTCTGTACTGAACAGTCATTTAAGATTAGCTAGTAAATAACAATTAGCTCATGTTGTTCATAAGACTAAAGTCATCTCACTTTGGTAATGTAAATATAATATGGCCAATATTTTATTAATCATTATTAGTTATTACAGCAGTGAACATGAACTCTGTGCCAAACACTGAGCTTCAGTAAAGATTCAAGTTGCATTTATTTATATTTCCTATCACCTTAAATCTTCACTCAAAGACAAGCATCTTTGACAGTGTATATATAGATGTATTATATATAAGAGACAAATATTGTTTTTTTAATATGTTGGCATTACTAAATTTGGCTCAATGCTTATATATGTGTGGAAGAAGCAAATGTACGAGCTGTGATAACTGTTTCTGATAGAATGAAGAGTAGACTGAAATATTAAATATTCCTTTATTGGGTGAGAAAATCAGACCATGTCATAACTGCTTTAAGTCATATAGAATAGATATCAGAGCCTTAAACAGGCTGACTTCTGCTAAATGGGTCAAACTGGGCAGAAAGTACACAAACACATAACATCCTTATAGAATATGATGTAACACTATAGATCAACTTACCTCAGAATATATAAAGCATATAAACAATTACAGCAATATGATGCAACAAACACAGCAGTACTACTAATCCAAAATACTCAAAGCTTCATAGAACTGAAACAAACATTTATTTTTAGCTCCATTCTGCTGCTGATACATACTTTAGGTTTCTGAATATTAAACTTGGTGCTGCCTTTCATAGTGTGTAACTTGAAGGCTCTGAGTACTTTCTCCCTCACTGAAAACACTGGAATGATAACATTATTTGAACATTACCTAATAAGACTGATTCAGGACAGACAATTAGTTATTTTAAACTTTCCTAGCAGTCCTTCACAAACAGGGAACAGTCTGTCTATTCTCTCCATCTGTCAGCTGCTGCTGGCTCTTCCTCCTCCTCTTCCTCACACACTGCTGAGTTTGTCCTGGTGGATCATCAGGGGTGCAAAGCCTCACAGATGATGTGCAGCAGTGGGTCCCTCAGTCTGTCCTCACTCTGGACACTTGCAGTTGTCACACATGGAAATCAAATGTGTGATAAGCTGCAGGATTCAAACACAAGTGTAACTTATAAATACATGTTCATACTTTTATTCCACAATCAGAGAGAAAGAAACAGAGAGAGAGTGCAGGACAGACAGACAGGTGACAGACTCAGGTGTATACACTGCTACAAAACAGCACAAGAGAAGGAGGATTTAGTGTTTGTGTTATTACGAGTGCTAAACAAGAAGAGTTCCAGATGGTCCAGTGGACACATGTGTGACTCCTGTGATTAAAGCATCTTTCTTTCAGCTTAACGATTGAACCGTCAGCTCGTTCAAACACACGTTAAAGTCCGTTTGGCTCGACACCACCGAACAGAGGCAGCAATATAACATAGCTAACATTAACAGTGCAGTGAATCCTGCTTGTGCCGTCATATTCAGGACTGCAAACCGAGCAGCATCACTGACTTTCAGCTTGTTGTGTTTGTGGACATATGACTGACTTTAATTATCCATAAAATCATCAGATTCTCTGTAAGATTAAGGTCGACTATCTAACGGCGTATAAAGTAAATGCTGAAAGTACAAACATCGCTAATGTCACATAACTTTGCCGGCATGTGGCCAACATTAATGTTTTAATGTTCCTCATTATTAAACATTTGCACATAAATAAGTGACATAATATTCAGAACTTACTTTTGAAAGTTTACTCTTTGGCCGCTCCACTTCTTTGAAGTGTCTCCCAGTGCACTTGTTAGCATGTTTTGGTTCGTGCAACTGGTCCGTCCGGGTATTGTCTCCCCAGAAACATTTCCGTTGTCTTTTTTCCTATTTCCGTTGTGCTTTGTGTGCTTTTGCAGCGTTTTTCTTTTTGCAGCGTTTTTCTTTTTGCAAGTGTTTTCCTTTTTGCAGCGTTTTTCTTTTTGCAGCATTTTTCTTTTTGCAGCATTTTTCTTTTTGCAAGTGTTTTTCTTTTTGCAGCATTTTTCTATTTGCAGCATTTTTCTTTTGCAAGTGTTTTCTTTTGCAGCGTTTTTCTTTTGCAGCATTTTTCTTTTGCAAGTGTTTTCTTTTTGCAGCATTTTTCCTTTTGCAAGTGTTTTTCTTTTTGCAGCATTTTTCTTTTTGCAAGTGTTTTCTGAAGTTGCAGTCCGTTTGGCCTCTCAGGGCCACCGTACGAACGTGCGGACTTCAAGCTATATACCAGTTTACCAACCGTGTACTGCTTTTGTTAGTGTGAACTTCCTCATTATGTTAAATCTTGAGTATTGACAGTGAGAAAAAACTATTCTTTGTTACAGGTGCAGAATGCTGCAATCAGTGGAAAGACAGGGCTTGCGTGTACAGGCGAGCAGCGCGCGGGTGGAATGCAGGGACAGCAAAGAACCTTGAACCTAAACGTCTAAGCCAGATAAACTTCAGACATCACAGGGCAGAGCAGCAGTACGATGTGAACTCCCGGACTGCAGTGACACAATTTCTCCCTAACACACCATATCACCTTACACATCAAGACTTTATTGACAGTGTTAGCAAAGCACCAGTGAAGCCACTTTTCCTCCTCAAGAACACATTAATTGGAAAGTGTTACAATGCCTCGCCATCTGCAGGTCCTCACCGCAACAGTAAAGTTGATGAGCAATTTTTCAGCCACACCAAGCACACAGTTACAAACTAAGCTGTAATCCATGCAGGGCATTCTACCAGGCATACATTCAAGTTTCTGAAGAGCAAGCAGAACAATTACAAGAAGAAACAAAAGAGCAAAGTGCATCTAATTTGTGGCACAACTGCAGGAAAATCAGACTTACAGCAAGCTCCGCTAAAAAAGTTGCAGTACGTGCCACCACAAAAAAATGACAAATTTTTATCTGAGCACATGTACCCTTCCTTTCGTGGGAATTATGAAAGAAACTATGGTAAAGACAATGAAGTTAGAGCTTGTCATCAGCTGAAAGAACAGGGTATGAACATCCTTCACATGGGTAGTGTTATCAGCATCCAGGAGCCATGGCTCTCTCGCGAGTCCTAGACGGGGTCATTGACTCAGATGTGCTTCTAGAAATAAAATGTCCTGTGCCGACTTATCCTTCACTCACGGAGCAGCTTACCCAGAAATGCAGCGATATCAAACTGGTAGATGGAGAACTGCAGCTGCAGAAAACTGGCAGCAGAGGCTATTACATGCAAGTGCAACTTGCAATGTTTTGCACAGGGCTCAAGACTAGAGATGGACCGATCCGATATTACGTATCGGTATCGGTCCGATACTGACGTAAATTACTGGATCGGATATCGGAGAGAAATAAAAAATGTAATCCGATCCATTAAATATCAAAAAAGCACCTCAAAAAACTTGCAACACGGCGTAACTCGGCTCATAACCGTAGCACGTCGGAGCAGTGTGCTCACGTGATAGAGCGGCTGTGTGTATTTGTAGCCTCCTACCAAACCGGCATTTCATCTCCGAGGAAGTTATCCCAGAGAAGTAAAGCAAGTGTGTAAGTTCATCTCTGAATGTTTGTAAAGCATTCCCACATTAAGCTTAACAACCGATATATGGAGCGACTGCCTCTCTCTGTCCTGCTGCTACTTCAATTGTGAAACTGCTTAATGATCAGCTGATCGGCTTTTCTGTCACGAGTCCGTCTCTCTTCTTTGTTTTTGGCCCACTTTGCACCAGAAAGAGGAAACCAGCGGCTGAACAACAGCAGCACGTTTAAGCTTGATAAGCTGTTGTTAGAATTTATTTAATATTACTTTCTAGACCAGGATCCTTTTCTAGGCAGCTGACGGCTGGTAACTGTGCAGGGGCGGATCTAGCAAAGTTTAGCCAGGGGGGCCGATAGGGCATTAACAGGGAAAAGGGGGCACAGAGACATACTTTTCTTTCTTATTCTCATTTAAAATGTCTAGCTTTTAATAAATAATTATCTGAATCTTACACCCAAAGTTTTAATCTGATGTAAAATGTATAGAAGTCCATTACTGTACATAGTAACTGTTCAGTCTAATATACCCTAGTAAGCTATAGTACTTTTTCCTTTGGGAAGGTACCATCTGTGAATTCTGCAATTCTGTAGAAGAAAGATGTTGAATCTATTTAATTATTCTTGAAAAATAATTTATTTCTGTGCATTTTTTTTCACACTGCATCAAATTAAAGTTGATTACGTTGATTAAGCATCATGAGGTGGAGGGTGGGGGGTGGTTCCCTATTTTCTTTTGCTGGGAGTTTGCAACCCTATTAGTTAGGTTGCTTAATATTTCTGCTAAGTACTCTTTAAAATACCAGAATAGGGAGGATGGAGCAGGTTTAAGTTTATTAGATTGATCAGTGTTGCTGAACTATGAAATATTTTGGGTGCAGTGTATTTTTTACATACAGGTATAACAGAATAGCTTTAGTGTTGTTGTTTATTTAAACTTGAGTATGAACTTATACAAAATGCAGCAAGATATTAAAAAAACAGTTTTATTGATTAAAAAACACTATATCGGATTCATATCGGTATTGGCAGATATCCAAATTTATGATATCGGTATCGGACATAAAAAAGTGGTATCGTGCCATCTCTACTCAAGACTGCCACACTTGTGATCTGGACACCTACTGAGCATGTTTCATTTACAGTGAAATATGATGAAGCATTTGTAAAGGAACAAGTAAAGCGCTTGAGAGGGTTTTACTTCTCAGTTTGGTCTCTGTCTTGTGAATGAAAGGAGACATTCAATATGAAATCTATTAAATATTTCAATACAACTAAAATGTACATAGTCGTAACATATGGTGGGAAATGAATGACAAACTGACAACAATAAATGTTGTGAATAGTTCTGTATTTCTGTAATCTTCCAACACAAAAAAATGTCAAGAATGCACAACTAATTATTGTAGATTTGAGAAAAACATTTTTTTTTTCATTTAAGAAATTTATCACATTGTGGTTGAATAAAAAGTAATAATTGAATAGAATAGAAGAAAGGTTATAGATACAGTACATATATATATATATATATATGTACTGTATCACATAACCTTTCTTCTAGAACAGAAGATAAAAAAGGGAGACCTGGAATTATTTACTCTCTACCAGGGGCGATTTTAGCCCATTTTTGGGGGTGCTGAAGCACCGCAAAATGAATCAAAGCACCCCCACAGATTTCTTACTTTTTTGACTTTTTTGTTTGTTTGTTTTTTTACAATATTTGCTGTTTGTGTGACACACTACTAAAAATATAAAAAACATACAGTACTGGGTTGAGACGTAACATTTTAACAACAAAAGTATAGAAATCCCCCAACCCTCCTAAAATGGTTTGTTCCAGCTCACCTCTCCCCTGCTCTCAGTGATGGTGGCTGAGATGCAGCGGAGCGGAGGTGTGAGGCCTGGCTTAAAACAGGACATATTAGCTGCATTTAACCTTCAGTTACTCTTTATATAGTTAGGTCCGAATCAGACATGTTTCTTTTTAGCTGAAAAACATGACACCAGGTAACCTGCAGTGTTGAAAACGTGTTTTCCGATGATGTTTGCTACCCTTCAATCCGTCCTGCTCTGTAGTAAAATCAGCGACATTTGGCCGTCCTGTTGCTCCCATTGAAATGTATACAGCCTATTTAAAATCTAAAATTTATAATTGTCCGTAGCCTGCTGTTGTTACCACTGTGCTGTTTGAAATGGATACTAACTGACTGAATGCCCATTAACCTTAGAACACCTGTTTTGTGTGTGTGTGTGTGTGTGTGTGTGTGTGTGTGGTGTGTGTGTGTGTGTGTGGTGTGTGTGTACAGAGAGACAACCAGGTTCATAATGGATATAAGAAAGTTTTTTTCAAAAACAGGAGCCACATTCAGGTAAAAGTGTAAGATCAAATGAGCCATCAATAAAGGATAATGTTGGATCAGTGTTTCAATATTCATATCTTTTATTAGATGTAGATGTGGTTTGGTTATTTGCCTTTTGGTTGAAAGTACACTGAGAGAGGACTTTTCGTTAGTGATCTTAATAGTATTTTTTCATATTAATGTAATTTTTCATCTAATTGAATACAATCTATTTGTGTATGATTGTCAGTCCAAAGAGGGAGAGAGGAAAGAGGGGAACGTGAGGAGAAAGGTCAGGAAGAACCAGGTAAGAAAACAGACAGCGAACAGTGACAGGCAAAACAGAAACTGTTAAACTGACAAGAAAAAAAACCTGATTTTACTCATACAGTCTGGAAGTTGTGTCCTCCCTATATTAAAGCTGCTATACAGAATCTGCAAAACAAACTGGGTTGAAACACTTTTGACCTCTTTAACAACATTCCAACATAACATTATCATTGATTGGGGAGATTAAAATTACTGATATATTTTATGTGGTTCAGCCACAACTCTACTAAAACCTCAGCCAGTAATAGGTAGGCCAACTTTTGGACCGTCCAGTTGTCTGTATGACTGCTGCAGTACGTACATCACATTTGTGCAGAAAGAAGCAAACGGAGCCCTGGTGGAGTGAGGAGCTGTAAAGAGAAGCAGATGCTCTGTTTATATTCTAAAAATGTTTTAAGCTTGTTTCAAAGATTCTGTACAGCAGCTTTAAATGTTTTCTAAAAGCACACATACACTTACCTTACCAGTGTTTCTCAAACTTTTTACAGTGTGAGGAAAATGTCAAGCTCTCCCAAGTACCACGATGAAAGCATGAAACTCATAAATCTTACAACACAAAATTAGCATCTGCAGTAAAGATTTTTTCATACATTTTATACATTCTACCACAGGCAAAGTTGCCTCCATTTTTATAGTTTTTAAAAAACATTAATATTATATAATAATTTATTTGTAATAATTTATGCTGTTTTGGCAGTGTTTTTGTATGTATCCATAAATTGCACTCAGTTTACTGTTTACTCACTCTGAGCATCATTCATTATCCTCCCCCAGTAATTAAGGTTAGGATATGTATTTTTTTATTCCAATCCATTCTTCTTTTACAGCATTTAAATAACCTTTATCAGATTTGATGATTTTGTTACAGACGTTTCAAAAAAGTGTTTAGCATTTCTTTCACAAATGTGGGGATTAAATTGTGTTAAAATGTACAAAACAGTGATGTCATGTTTTGAGACGAGGACCCAGGCATAGAGAGACTTGATGAATTTAAGAATCTTATGATTTAATAAAGAAATTTGCAGACTTGCACAGAGATGGTAAAATTATGATGACTGATAATGGAGATGAAGACAACAGACGATGAGGACAGGGAGGAACAGGGGTTTAAATGCAACAAGGAGACAACTCGGGACAACTGGAGACATTTCGGGATGCAGGGACTGACAGAGACAGGGAAGATTGTGACGAGTAAAGTGTATCTTGCCTGGCTGGGCAGCTCTCTGAGTGCTCAGCACCCCCAAAGCTCTGATCCTAGAATCGCCCCTGCCCCTCGAATGAGATCCTCTCTTAAGTTCACTAGAGCAGCAGATATATTCTCAGTATCTTGTCTACTTTAGGAGCCATGCTTATAGGAACAATTTGTGAAAGTATTTTGTAGACTTTCAAGCATCTGATTGCTCTTTCAACATGGATTCTTACATTTGCAATCCGACGTGTGTATGTTACCTGTTCCTCAGTTAGCTGTCTACGTTTTTTCGTGAAAGCGGGTATTACTAATCTACTCTCTCAAAGAGTAAGTCTTTAATTGTAAAACCTCTATCTGCCATGACTTCATCACCAGGTTTTAGGTATGTTAATATTCCAGAGTCCATTGTGATAAATTTGTCACTACATCGGCCGCCATATGCTGCAGACACAAACATGATTAGTCCACATGGTGCAACAGCAACCAAATATTTGCCTGTGTTGTGTGAATAATAATGGCTGTATGATTCCCCTCTTGAGCCCAGATTTCTGGGTTTCTGTAAAAGGGTCTCACTGCAGTCTATAATGCATGTAGTATTTGGAAAGTTCTTCTTAAAGGCTTCAGGCATAGTTGCTTGAATAGTTTCTTTTGGCAGCCATGGAATTAATGGTCGGAGAACTTCCTCCAGCTTGTCTAACCAGTGTGAGATGATCGTGCTAGCCATGCTTTGTGATATATGAAACTGGCGGCTTAGGTCATCTATTGCACGGTTACTCTGTAATTTCATAAGTGTCATGAGGACTTGATCTCGGACAGGCATTGTAAATTCATTGTTGTCATATCCTTCCAGTGTCGACACAAGTGTGTTAAATGTTTCTAAGGCTATCCCAGTGTACAGCAAAGCATCTGCATCATTTTGAAGAATGAAATATGCAACTTCATCACACTGAGTCATCTTATCCTGCACATCTTTCCTGCAAGACCTGTTGCAGTATTGATGGTCTTGTTGCGAAGGATCCTCCCACTGTGAGTGGACTGAGTGCAGATGTGGCTCAGGGGGTTGTGTGGAGATGCTGGCCTGGTCTAATTCCACTGAACGTAACACTGTGGAGTCTGAATAAGACAAAAATATGATCAGATGTACACTCAAACTTTTAGCATAAGAGAAACTGTAAAGTGTCACTTAGCTTATTATATTTTTGAATGAAATTTCTCATTTTACATTTTCTCACACAAATGCAAAATCATAAATGTCAACATAAAATGTTCCTAAGTCCCCTAAAAATGTATCACAATTTTATTCAATTACTGTGATTAGATTTTATTTTTCATTCTAAAAAAAGTCACAAATGTTGGTATTTTTGCAAAGGTTGCCTTTAACGTTTTTATTTGAGTTTTCTCGACTTGAAAAAACATGTTCTTTTTAAACACAAACCTAAGACTTTTACAGCCCTTGGGGCTAATCTTTTGGCAGCATGCAGCTGGTGTTAATTACTAACCACGGGTGTAAACTTTCGTTAAAATTGAGACTTTGCTGCTAATAACCAGCCAGTGCTGATACTAACGCCATTCACCATAGGCTATTATTTAGTAAAAGTAAAGAATTGCGTGAATAAAATGCGAAGCGGTGGCAAACCACATTTACATTTCACTTACCGGGTACAGATTCTGTGTTTTTGTTCGTATTACTGGAAGCTGTCACACTCAAAGTGGTCAGAGTGAGCTTTCTTCTTTTCTTCGGTGGGGGTCGGTCATAGCCCAGATAAAGCTCCGGGTCGGGGTGTAGCTCTGTGGGCTTTTTATCGATAAAATGAAAGGAGTAAACATAAACTCTCTTTGGAGGGTGTTTGAGTCTTAAAGCTGCCAGCCACGCTAGTTTCCGATCCTCCTTCCGCGGCATAGAGTGCAGTGCGTAGGGCGGTGGGCACGGACAGGCCTTTCTAAGTTGTTGATGCTCAAGGCAAAATGTTTCTAATGCGTTTTTCCGTTTTCTTGAATTATTGTGGCAGCCGACAACAGCACACGTTGAACCCGAGCTCATCTTCGAACAGGTAAAGCCACTTATTACCGCACAAAGTAACTGATTTTGTTGTTAGCAACGACTGAACGCTGGGTCTCGCTTCGAGTAACCGGAAGTATAAAACCGGACAACGGAAGTAGTGGTCTGTCATGGCAGCCTACGTACGCTCTTACAGAAACCTGTGGATATATGTCTGTCTGTGTGTGTGTGTGTGTGTGTGTGTGTGTGTGTATGTCCAGAGTTCAGCTGAGACAGTGTCCTTCGCCCTGCCAGGCTAAGTAAACAGTCTCCCAGCCAACCCAGGTGGCCTTGCATAGAATGGGAAGAACCCACTACCCACTTTGAAAAAGGGCA
Source organism: Oreochromis aureus (assembly GCF_013358895.1). Taxonomy (NCBI): domain Eukaryota; kingdom Metazoa; phylum Chordata; class Actinopteri; order Cichliformes; family Cichlidae; genus Oreochromis; species Oreochromis aureus. The sequence goes on along the minus strand of NC_052950.1, from coordinate 31,890,186 downwards.
CACTATCACTAGACAATACTTATAGTTATTACAGTGGGACAGCTCTATAAAATCCATGTGAATAACTTGAAATGGGTGACTGGGTCTGGGGAATTTCCCTCTCTTAGGTCTCAAATTACCCCGAGAATTGCGCTTGCAACATATCATACATGACCTGCAAAATTTTTCAAAGGTATTAAATCCTAGAGTATGAAAATGTTGCACTACTGCTGCCCACGGCCCATGGCTCAAAATAGCAGCAGTCTTATACAAATTCTATGGCAGTATTGGTTTATCGCACAGACAATAACACCATCCTGCAAGCTCGCTCCTTCTGTAAGCCACAACCGTTTTTCCTGCAGTAGGTGAGTGGGCCTGCATGTCTGCCAGTGCATCTTGTATAATAGGCGATGTCTGTTGATGTTGCACTGCTAAAATGTGAACACCATGTGTCAAGTCAGTCAAGTCAAGTTTATTTATAAAGCACATTTAAAAACAACCAAGGCTGACCAAAGTGCTGTACAATAAAATACAAATATAAAATACTATAAAACACAGGTACATAAAATACCTCACTGATAAAACAATAAATTAAAACAATAGGTTAAACCTTGCTAAAAGCCAATGAAAAGAGGTGAGTTTTAAGAGCAGTTTTAAAAGTTCCTAGGCTTGTGGAGAATCTGATGCAAGGGGGTAAACTGTTCCACAGTGTCAAGAGGAGAAATATTTTACTGCTATTATTTGCTGCTATTTCTGCTGCTATTTTTTATGATCAGTATTATCATTCCATTAATTAGTGTGAATGCTTGTAAAAGCATTCACAGTATTGTTGTTGTAATCTTTATTAGTGTGAATGCTTGTAAAAGCATTCACAGTATTGTTCTTCTAATCTTTATTGTGTGGATGCTTTAGGCATCCACACTATTGAGTTCCTGTTTCTCTTTATTCTTTATTATCCTACTTTATTATTATTGTGTGGATGCCCTAAAGGGCTTCCACACTATTGTTTTCCTGTTTCTCTTTATTCTTTATACTTTATTCTTCAAGTTGCTCCGTTCTTTGCCGCTTAACTACTACTTCAGTTTTCAGCCGATTTTCTCCGTTCAAACTCTAAACTGTTCTGCTCTTTCTGCTAATTCCTGCTATGACTTTTGGTGTTTATTACTGTTATACTTTTTAAAATATTACACTTTTTTCCTTTAATTTGTCCCATTGAAATGAATGGGAAACTTCCACAATTTTGTGCAATTAACTCAGAGTGAGTGCTGGTCCGTTCTGAATTTTCTCTTCATGTCTAAACAACTTCTTGCTACTCACTCAATTTCCACTCAATCCCCACAAATTATACATCAAAACGTAGGTATTTTTGCTGGCTTTCAGACAATGTCACTATCTTTATTGTGAGGTTTACCGTTTTTTCGCAATTTGCCTCGGGTGACACAAGGTCTGACAAGTCCCCATTCAAAGTCTATGGGGAGGTTTTGAAATTCAGAGCTGAAATTCTGAAACGGGAGGCATTTTCAAATCGCCATATCTCTTTAACAAAGCAAAGTTAGGACATGAGGCTTGTGCCAATATATCTTCAGACACTGCTGACACTCACAGTGGAAGCAGTTTTACAATTATCTTACCGTTGAGCAATGAATTACGTTTGTTTGAGGGTGGAAATCTGTCCTCCTCTCAGTTTTCAAACTCCGAAAAATGAAGCCGTTTCTTCTCTCGTCATATCTCCGCGACGGAGGTAGAACGAGCTATGAAAATCGCAGTCAAAATACACCAAAGTCCGCTGATTCACCCAGTACAAGAATTATGCTGCTAGCCCTCCTAGTTTTTGAGTTACACGACGTTTTGTAACTCCAAAAAACGGCGTTTTTTGCCTCTCACCGCGATCTATTTTCTGACTGCCCAAGTATCTGTCTTTCAGACCGCCGCCCCCTTTCCAGGTGGCGCAATCAGTAATGACACGGCTCTGCAGCTCAAAGGTCGTGGGTTCAATCCCACCTTGCTCCACGTTTTTTTTTTTTTCACTACAAATTTATACACTATCACAGACCTGTAATTTATATTGCTAATTTATTACAATTCTGCAAAGTTTTATGATTTTAGCAGCTTTTCTAATATGGACCTCAGATTCTTGTTAACGCTCCATGGCAGAAACAAGTACACAGCCTGATGAAGCAGACTGAGGCAGTACTTCTGATTGGTGAATTTGAGCAGAACCAGGTTGTTCTTTCATTTCATTTCTTTATTTATTTCACACATGGTTCAACAGTGTTTCTTTTTCTACATACAGAACCTTCTGCCTCTTTTCAGCAGAAATTCTGCTGATTGAACTCTTTTCAGCAAAGTTTTCAGCCTTTTCACCACTTTTCAGCACATATCCCAGCTTTTTCAGCTGTTTTCAGCAAAAACCTCTTTTCAGCCCAAATTCTACTTATTAGAATAGAATCGAATAGAATTCAACTTTATTGTCATTGCACATGTCACAGGTACAGGGCAACGAAATGCAGTTTGCATCCATCCAGAAAGTGCTTTAGTCGTGATATAGATATATTACAATATAAATTAGCAATAATAGAGATGTGTAAGTATATTACAGAAATGGGTCTATTATGGTATGTTATAATGTACACAGTGTGAAGTATGTTCACCTCTTTTCTGCAAAATTTTCAGCCTTTTCACTTCTTCTCAGCACAGTTCTCAGCAGCTTCTGCTCATTTAGCAAAATTGTCAGTTGCTCCATCTCTTGTTTTTGTGAGAATGAGTTTGGTTCAGTGAGATGAGCAGCTGCCTTGAGACCAGAAGGGCCAGGTTCAAATCCTGGTCATGGCAAAACCTGTTTTCAGTTTTCTCTTTTGTTCTGCCTCTTTTCTGCAGAAATTCTGCTGATTTACCTCTTTTCTGCAAAATTTTCAGCCTTTTCACCTCTTCTCAGCACAATTCTCAGCAGCTTCTGCTCATTTTAGCAGAATTGTTGGTCTCTCCTCCTCTTTTTTGGGAGAGTGAGTTTAGCTCAGTGAGATGAGGAGCTGCCTTGAGACGAACAGGGCCAGGTTCAAATCCTGCTCAGGGTGACATGTTTTTTTTCACCACCATGCAACTTTTTGCAACTTTTCATCTCTTTCAGCTTTTCAGCAGACAGCTTCAGCGTTAAGGCATCCACACAGCATTTTCGCAGGAAATGCAAATTTTTCTAGTTATTCTAGTTGCCACTTTTTGTACTTTTTTGGCACTTAACTACTTCCACAATTTTCAGCCGATTTTCACCGTTCAAATTTTAAACTATTCTGCTATTTTTGCTAATTCCTGCTATGACTTTTGGTATTTTCTGCTCTTATACTTTTTAAAATATTAAGCTTTTTTCCTTTAATTTGTCCCATTGAAATGAATGGGAAACTTCCATAATTCTGCTAAAACTTACTCTTTTTGAAACTTAACTACTTTCTCATACTTTCGCCTAGAACAACCATTCAAATTTTAAAATGTTCACAAATTATTGGGCTATTCATGAATGATTCAGCTTTTTCATATCTGTTACCGTTTTCATCTTATCCCTCTTTAAGTTTTGAGTTTCATCTTTGTGATTTTTCACAAAATACATGCGTTGTTATGGTTGCTATGCACTTGGTTCTAAGTGAGCCACTGTACCTTTGGCAATTTTCTCTTCATGTCCGAACAACTTCTTGCTACTCACTCAATTTTCACTCAACCCACACAAATTATACATCAAAACGTAGGTATTTTTGCTGGCTTTCAGAAAATGTCACTATCATTGTTGTGAGTTTTATACAATTCTGGCAAATCTCCTCAGACCAACACGAAGTCGGAAAACTCTCCATAGAAAGTCAATGGAGAGTTTGTTCAAAATCACCGCGGGATTTCTGTAATGAGAGGCATATTCGAATCGTCATCTCTCCTTAACGAAGCGACGTTAAGACATGAGGCTTGTGCCAATATATCTTCAGATACTCCTGACGCTCACAATTCAAGAATTGTTTTCTCATCTATTACCATTTGGCCATGAATTGGGTTTGTTTGAGGGTAGGAAATTTGTCCCTCGCTCAGATTTCTTCAGATTTCAAACTCTGGAAATGAACCACTTTTTTCTCTCGTCATATCTTTTTAATGGATTTCCACAGAGACCTGAAAATTTCCATGATTGTTCGCCAAAGCCTGCTGTCTCTTACGGTGAAAGAATGATATTGATACTCCAAATAGATTTAGAGTTAGAAAGCGTTGTTTGAGGGCAAGTCAAGGCAGTTTTTGCTTTGCTCTACTCAGTTATGGTGCATTAGAAGTCAAATATCTTTAATAATTCATATTTTAATGATAAATTGTCAACACTTTAAGATTCCCCCATCTCTTCTGAACAAAACAGTGTAAGAATGACCGTTCTAGCCCCTACGGTTCGGAAATTATGGTCATTTGTTTAAGGGGAGTCGTCATTATGAGAAATAGACTGCAAAAATCCTGTCTCTGTGCTGCATGTGTGTAAAAACGGCTGCACCTGTTTTGGCGGGAAAAAGTACACAGCCTCTCTGATTGGTGGATTCAAATTGAGCAGCTCCAGGCTGTTTGGCTGCTGCTGCTGGTGTGTGTGTGTGTGTGTGTGTGTGTGTGTGTGTGTGTGTGTGTGTGTGTGAGAGAGAGAGAGAGAGAGAGAGACCCTTATTTGGCAGCATCTCATTGTAGGATTCAAATATATATTGAATATATTCACACTGGTTGACTGGCTTGGATCCTGTGTGTGTGTCCCTCTGTGCATGTGTGTTTCCATATGTGTCAATATTTTTAATTGTGTGTATCTCCTGGCTGTTTTTATTATTATTATTATTATTTTAATTTCTGTGAATTTCTCACAATTGAACAAGTACACTTGATGGAACCTAACCATGTTCACCATTCTTTCAGCTGTCCATTTTGCTTTTCCAATATTTTTTCTTAAGTTATTACTATTGTGCGCAATCATAGTATTTCTGCTTTTTATAGATTTGTGCTAAATATAGTATTTCTGCTTAATTATAGTATTTCTATAGCACGGTGGCACGGTGGTTAGCACTGTTGCCGCACAGCAAGAAGGTCCTGAGTTCAATTCCACCATCAGGCCGGGGTCTTTCTGTGTGGAGTTTGCATGTTCTCCCCGTGTTTGCGTGGGTTCTCTCCGGGTACTCCGGCTTCCTCCCACCGTCCAAAGACATGCAGCTTGTGGGGATAGGTTAATTGGATAATCCAAATTGCCACTAGGTGTAAATGTGCGAGTGAATGTGAGTGCGAATGGTTGTCTGTCCCTGTATGTTAGCCCTGCGACAGACTGGCGACCTGTCCAGGGCGTACCCCGCCTCTCGCCCTATGACAGCTGGGATAGGCTCCAGCGCCCCCCGCGACCCTGAAAAAAGGATAAGCGGAAGCGAATGGATGGATGGATATAGTATTTCTACAAAATCATACTATTTCTGCTATTTTATACGATTTGTGCGAAATCTAGGGTTTCTGCTTAATTATAGTATTTCTACCAAATCATAGCATTTCTGCTTTTTATTGGATTTGTGCTCAATATAGTATTTCTGCTTGGTTATAATATATCTACTAAATCATAGTATTTCTGCTATGTGTTTATCTTTCTCTTAAGTCACATTTTTTTTGCTAAGATGTTATGTTAATGCTCCATGTCTGAAATACATTACAGAAAGCCCGAGTGATGCAGCTGCATTTACAGGAACAACTACATAGCCTGATGAAGCAGACAGAAGTGGAAGCTCTGATTTGGTGGATTCAATCTGAGCACATCCAGGCTTTTTTACTCTCATAGATACAGCTGAAAATATAAAGCTGAAAGAACCTGAATAAGCCGATGTCAGTATGTGAAAAAGTTTTTGAACTTCTAATAACTTTACAGAAGCACCTGTGTGTGTGTGTGTGTGTGTGTGTGTGTGTCTCAATTTTTATTCATTGGTGACCAGCATTCCATTATTGGATTCAACTTGACTTCATGCTCTGTTTGTCTCTGTGTGCCCGTGTGTGTGTATGTTTGTATGTCTGTGTTTATGCTTGCATCCATGTTTGTACACATTGTTTTCTGAACATGGGTTATGTGTCTGTTTGTGTGCGCGCGCGTGTCCCAATTTGAATGAATAAAATTTCATTTACTTTGTAGCATTTCATGGATTTCATATGCAACACACTATAGCTGTTTATACAAAGCATAAAGGTAAAAAACAATGTATGAAGTGTTATCTTCATTTTAGATGTCAAAAAGTATTTGTGGCTCCCAGTGTTTTCTTTTCCGTGCAAACCGGGTCCAAATGGCTCTTTGGGTCTTAAATGTTGCTGACCCCTGGTTTAGATGGTTGTCTTTAAAACCCTCACTGAAGAGTCTTGTTTAGACAGCCACACCTTTACCTCACTGCAGCAGGGGCGAAGAAGTGGGTGCAAGTCCATTTAGGTCAGAATTCATATGATTACAACCAATACGTATTAGAATAAAATAAATAAATGTGCAATGAACATGTCAGGAGTCACTGTTAAAAAGTCTCATGGCAGTGGGGTTAAAGGACCTCCTGAACCTCTGACTCCTGCAGTGCAGTGAGGTGAGCCTCTGCAGCTCCTACTGTCCTGTGAGGATGCTTAGGTGTGAACACCAACACCAGCCCCTTGGTGTTGTTGTTCAGGAGAAGACGGTTCTTATTACTCCAGGCAGTTAAATAAATTTATCATAATACACTACATTTTAACATAATGACCTTATATTTATTTATGACTTTTAACCATTATTTCCAATTCAAATAATCCTGTTTGAAATATTTATTCAACTTATAGAATTAAATTTCTGCTGGTTGTTTTCTGTTGCAAAGAAATCTAGTATAATAATATTTAAATTTACATATATATCTTTCACGTTTTCAATGCTAATTTTGTGTAATACCGTAATTTCCCACTACCCGTGAATGCCTCTTTTTTTTACTTCGCTTGCTCACTCCTGCATCTCCGCCCACTCACTGCTCGATCCCTGCCGGTAAGCTGCTCTGCTTCTCTTCTCTGAAATGAAATGTCTATAAGCTGTTTGAGTATTTACCGAGTTGTTGTTTGTGACTTGTAAGCCAGTCAAAGTATAAGTCATATTAAAGTAACACAATGGCTGGTTTTTTTTTTAGTGAAACGTTGTAATTTTAGTATTTAAACATGTATTTGGTAAGCTAGCCCTAACAACCTAAGCGCTAACGCCTTGCGGTCCTATAGGCCCAGTGTGAAATGAATATGGTTCATTTGATTGTATAATACAGTTATTGTGTTGTTTTATTTGGTTCATTCGGTGTGTTAGTGTTTCTGAGTCTCTTAGGGAAGCTGTCATTCTCCTCTTCACAAATCAGTCAGTTAAAACGGCCTCATTCTTTAGGTTGTAAGGTAATGAGCCACCATTTTAGAATCACTGATTAGCTGCTGAAGCAGCAGGGTCGGCAACTTCAAAGGAGACATTTTACCGCCTCTGACTGAAGGCCACTTAGATGGAGCTATGAAAGTATGCTTCTAGCTCAGATTAACAAAAGTAAGACTATTTGCCACTAAAATTTAGCTGTTTAAGTATGCTTGTAGGTGACATTCACAAAGGTAGGATGGTTTGGCAGTGAATGTTACCGGCCAGTATTTTTCTAGCTAATATTCACAAAGGTAGGACGGTTTGCCACTGAATTTCGTGTTGTGTGCATGCGCAGAAACAACGGTAGGATGGTTTCCCAGGTAGGATGGAGTCACTGCCTGTGCGGGTGTGTCTGTGTTGTGGGTTAATTAACAGAAGGGAGAGAGAGTGAGGATAAAACACATAATATAAGAATAATAACATCTCTTAACAATTAATTTTAGTTTTTTAGTAAATTTTTAAGAACTGTTTAACAAACACTTGTTTGTGCAGGTTGTTTTTTAAATAAAACCTACACCTGCAGCTCTGTTTAACTTCTCACTTTTTGAAAAATTAATGAAATATAAAAAAGGCCACCTTCAAATAAATAAAATGCAGCAGTGCGCCATTAATATTATTAATATGATATGTAGATATTTAAAACAACAGCATATTAAATGATACTAAATGATACTGTGTGCAGGTGATAATATTTTTAGGAAGCAGAATTTGAATGCAGACCAACTCAAATGTTGAAGCCTACAAATATATCATCCAAGCTTTCATTTATGATTGTTCATGCTTTGAAATTGTGATGTCAGAATTTGATAAATTGTGCAGTGCTAGGTGTAGCAAATCATTGCTTATGAAAACTACTGTGTTATCTAATAGCACCAAACTAATAGAGCTATCACATAACTGAGAAACTTGTGTGGCTTATTACAAATGGATGAAACCACATTTTACCTTAATGAAGACAGTAATCTTTAATAAGGTGTAGAAAAAAAGAGAAGAATTTTTGTTTATATTCCAGCTGTGGTAAACAAAGAAGTGTACTGAATCTTTTGGACTACACACAGTGATGTAGTATTGACTCTGATGCTGATCTGAGTTGTCTCATTCTGTATTTTTGTGCTTTGTCTTTTGTTACACAGAGTGAAAGAGATCTTTGGTTTTGCCTTTGCTGGTAAGTAAACAGTGACTGTAACTGAAGCAGTATGAACTTGGCATTGCGTAGCACATTTGACGAGTTACATACAGTAGTTTGACTTTTTGTGATATGTTTCCATTTACTGATTGGCAAAAACACAGGATTTGTGACCTGTAGCAGCAAAGCCCCCACACAGGACCTCTGACTGTCCCTGAAAATGTCCCTGAAGTTTAATAGCCCATTTATGTATGATTTAAATTTCTTATGGCTTATTGAATCCAAACATAGTTAAATGTTAGATGTCTTTAGACAGTTGTTCATTTTCTCCTTATGTTTGTGGATTTAAGTAGCAGACAAAACAATGAAAGTGTTTTAGGAGAGTCAGTATAAGTGGTTGCTCAAACACTTAAGAGCTGCACAGGTATTGATTTATATTGTCTGTTAAATTTTGCTGATGTATTACATTAATTACATTAATTAGTCTTTTAATTAAAGATTTTGTTGATGACTGGAAAAAATCTAAAGCACAGATACAGCACTCATTTCTGTATTTTATGATTAAATGATCTACAAAAAAATTATCATCATACTACATTTTTAATTAGGCCTTTAAATCGGCCATTAAAAGTACGTCCTAGATTTAGTGGAGTGCTTATGGCTGTGTATTAAACATACCCCAAATGTGACTGAAATATGTAGAAACTGTTTTGTAGGAACCATCCATCTCCAAATTTCTCATTTTGCCAAAAGTCATACTGAGTAGAGTATTGTTTACTTTTGTGTTAACGGATCTCAAATCCCTGTTTCTGTGTGCCCAGATATTATGATGTACTGTTGTCCCAGGTAAGTACACACAGAAACAGGGATTTGAGAACTGTGGGGATTAAGGAACATGTGATGTGGCATGAATTTTAAGTAGGTGGCCTGAAACTGTCTGCTCTAACCCCAGTGTGTTGGTTTTGTTGGACCATATGGTATTTACAGTAGGTTATTGTAGCAGCACATCTTGGTGTAAGTTTATAGACTCTGTTTGTTTTTATTGTGTTAATAGAATTTGAATTCAGGCCACCTCAAATGTTAACCCCTACAAACATTCCATACAAGCTATCATTTGTCATTGTTGCCTACTTTTAAATTGTGACATCATCATTTGATAAAGTGTGCAGTGCTAGGTGTTGCAAATCATTGGTTACGATATCTACTCTCTTAAGTAATCGAACCTAAATTTTGGAGCATTACATGACTAAGAAACTTGTGTGGCTTATTGCAAATGGATAAAACTACATATTACCTTTATGAAGATGATAATCTTTATTAGGGTGCGGAAAAAGAAAACAGAGGAGAGTTGTTGTTTGTATTCCAGCTGTGTTTAACAAAGAAGTTTCCGGAATCTTTTTGACTACACCGAGTGATGCAGTATTGACTCTAATGCTGATTGGAGTTGTCTGATCCTGTATTTTTGTTCTTTGTCTTTTGTTACACAGAGTGAACAGATCTTTGGTTTTGCCTTTGCTGGTAAGTAGACAGTAATGGTAATGTTTAGTAATTTACTTATAGTAGTTTGGCTATTTGTGTCATCTTGCCATTCACTCATGGGCAAAAACAGATAGTTAGGATTTAGAATCTGTAGCAGCAAAGCCCCCACACAGGACCACTGACTGCCCCTGAAAATGTCAATGAAGTTTAATAGCCCATTTTTCTCTGATTTTAATTTTTGATGGCTTATCAAGTCCAAACATAGTTAAATGTCAGAGATATCTTTATGCAGTTGTTCGATTTCTCCTCATGTTTGTGGATTTAAGTATCAAGCAAAACTATGAAAGTGCTTTAGGTGAGTATAGGTGGTACCTTAAACACATAAGAGCACCACAGCTATCGATTTTTATTGTCTCTTTCATTCCACTTATGAATTAGCATGAAGTCGAAACACTAGAAGTATTTTGCCTGAGTGACTGTAAGTGATAGCTTAAACACTTAAGCAATAATAAAATGTAAGAGAAGTACAGTTGTGAGTAGGTATATTAAAGCCAATGTTTTAAAATTAAATATAAATGTTGCCAAAAAGGGATAAACTGCATAACACATAAATATTGCTAGCAACAAGTACAATGGAATGACTTTTTAGTGTAATATTTTAAGAAATTTTCATTAAAAAAAATGGTGTGCCACTGTTGTTGTTGTGGTTTTCTGTTGCTTCTGATTTAAATAATTAATTTGTATTCAACATTTTTAATCTGAAATGAGATTAAAAGTTGTCATTCTTCACATATTATTAGAACTGACTTGTGATAGAAAATGTTGGAGCCACAAAGCTTCTGTGTACGAAATATTTGGTATATCCTGCATTTGTGCCAACAAATATTGGTGCCTATTCTTTGCAATTGTGTAGTACAAATGTTTTTATTAAACATGTTAAAGCCATCTGAGACTCTGCAATTAAATTGTGCCCTCTTTAGACTACAGTGGGTTCATAAAGGCTTGAAGAAATTGAGGATTTGACTAGTTATTTAATGTCACAGTAAATTGGATTGTGTGTGAAGAGGCTCAACAGTCTGAATCATTAAACAGTGATCTGATGTTTTGTTTCCTTTGTCTAGACTGCTGATCTGATCGTCTCAAGTCTGGTAAGTAAAGGTTTGTCTGAGGTACAGTGCTGGGAAAAGTCTTTCTTCCTTGCAGATTTATTTTGTTTATGCTTTTTTTGTCACATGTTTCAAATCTTCTAACAAGGATGACCTGGATAAATACAAATACAAGCAGTTTTAATGTGATGATTTCATGTATGAAGCAGAGAAAACCAAACCAGAGCTATCTGTTCTCTAATACCCAGCTGTGAAAGCCCTGATAGCAACAACTACCATCAAGCATTTATAGTAAATAGTAATGACTGACTTACATCACTGGGGGATTTTGGTCCACTTTAATTTCCGAGTTGCCTTAATTAAGGTCAAAAATAGTGTTTTGAAATCATTTCAAGGATCTCAATTTCATTAAAGTCGAGATTCTGATTAGTCAATTGGACTTGCTTGTGTGCTTCAGATCAATTTCCTGTTGCAAATCCCAAGTGTGATTAAGCTCAGGACCTGATGAGTTGATGTAGGTCCTGAAGTAGTAAAGGAACTCTGGACCATCACAGTAACAGCACCATGTTTGACTTTAATGCTGGTGTTTTTCTGAGATATTTCTCTCACTTTAGAAGATTCAGTTTAGTACAGGGAGTCCGCACAGCTCTTGCTGATCATCAAGATGTTTTTAGGAAATGTGAGAAAGGTTTTGTGTTCTTTTTAGCCAGTCAATAGATAATTTTGAGTTTAATGGATATAAAGTGTTTAAAGCAGGAGGCCTGAAACTGTCTGCTGTAACCTCAGTGTGCGGGTTTATTTGGACCATATAATGCGAAAATGTCCTATAACAGTTCCACCATCATTTGTTAAACATTGTCATTCTGTTCAGTCCAATAATTTACTGTAGAACTCTTTAGTATTTAAAGCCCTACATTTACTGTATTTTTGAGATTATAAGGCATAATGTCAATAAACAAGTCTGTTTTTAAGGCACATTAAGCCAAACAAACAGTCAGATAAGTCAAACTTTATTCAAGTCATTCACAACAACTCTCAACACTGTTCAGTTGTAACACATAAAATAGAGAACAATACACTCACTTTTTCAGTTCATTCCTCATCCACAAATCCATCAAACTCTTCATGGGTTGATCAATTTGAAATCTGCTTCATAAGCATGTCTCTTAACATGTGCCAGGTCCTTGTACACACACCATAATGTTATGTTGAAGCACCGTACGAATTACTCTGCGAGGGTCCTGACTATGGTAGCCATAATGCTCTGACAATACATCAAGCAGCGCAGCTTTGTAGCTTACCGAAGTCTTACTAAAATATTTGACAGAATTTTGAGCGCTGTATACCACAGAAATCCAGTTTGAGGTCAGTAAGCATAACCAGAATCGATACACTAGGCACATTGTATATTTTTGAGAAAATGACAGGATTTTAGGTGCGCCATATAGTCTGAAGAATATGGTAAATCCAAGCATATTGCAAATATGACTAATTCCAGTCCTTTTGTGTCTTACAGGTGACCTGCTGCAGAAAACCCTCTCCCTCTATCATTATCAAGCAATTCTGTCTATCCTATCACTCTCCCAACTCTATCTAATTTGACAGCCATTCTATCTTGTATCACTCTATCCCAACTGCTCTATCTAATTTGACAGCCATTCTATCTTGTATCACTCTATCCCAACTGCTCTATCTAATTTGACAGCCATTCTATCTTGTATCACTCTATCCCAACTGCTCTATCTAATTTGACAGCCATTCTCTCTTGTATCAGTCTATCCCAAGCACTCTATCTCGTTTTCAGAAATCCAAGTTTTGAGAAATCCAAGTTTTGAGAAATCCAAGTTTTGAGAAATCCAAGTTTTGAGAAATCCAAGTTTTGAGAAATCCAAGTTTTGAGAAATCCAAGTTGTACCTGATCCCTGTTTTTGGCAATTGAAGTTACCAGAACTTTGTCAATCTGTATTCAGAATTCTGAGAGATCTCCGCTCTCACTGCTCCTTCTTTCCTGTCATTAAACTCTCTCCATTCATTTTGCTGGAAAATAACAAATAGAAAGTTGAATATACAGTAGTAGAATTGCAGTACAGTAGAACTTATAGTAGAAACTACTTATACAGCCCTACATTTGTAGTTTTAACTTGGCATTACACTTTGGAATAAACACTGATAGTTTGGCTTACTGGTGCAATTACTTTGATACATTGTATAAAATATACACCTTTTATAAGGTTTATTTGTAATAAGATAATCTGACTATTCTGTAATATATTCAGTGCTATATTCACATAAATATTAAATTTGATTCAAATACATTTTTCAAGTCTGTTTCATTGGCTATAACATTTGACTACAAGTTTATACTATTATTATTTAAGGACAAACCCTTTTTTGTCACTCAGTGTAAGTGTTCAGTTACAATTGTCATCTAGAGGCTGCCCTGAGAACCCAGACTTCCTGTTTCCTGACTGCTGCAGAACATCCAGCTGAAGAATCCCCATTGCCTGTCATCTGATCACCACACCATCACAGCTCCTTATATTTGCTTTAAATTTTAGATATCTGAAAGATTTACACAAAGTCTACTTAAAAGCTAAGAGTTTTATTATAGCCTGTTGATTGATTGTTGAGATTTATTCTGCATATTACTTTACAGAAGTATAGACCTATTTGTTATCCAGTCTGGTTAAAAAAATATAAGTAATAATATACAGTTTTTGAAAAAGTTACAATAAAACAGACCAAAGTATTTTCAAAGAACTTTAAATAACTTTTATATTGAGTTTGTATTTAAGTCAGCCTTTTACATCAATTCTGATAAATTTCTGATTTAATAGTCATTAAAGTCATTAGTTTTTCAGTGTTTACAGGTTGACTTTTGTTTACATTTGTGTATAAATACATATAAGGTCCAGTTTGTACTTCAACAAAATGCCAAGAAAAGGTCAAAGGTCGCAGTCCCAGAAGCTTAGATGGCAAAAGGAGAAAGAACAGGTAAATGTTTCTCAGAGCAGTGAGCAGGTAAAGGTGTCTGTTACAACTATTCCCAGTCCAGAAGTGCAGAACAGTGCTCAGACAGCCACAGTGTCTTATGCAGATGTGGTAAAGAGAGGTGTTCGCTCAGCATGTGTGTCAAATGCTAAAGTACAGCAGGTAATCCAGACTGAACCCCAGGTAACTGTGCAAACGCAGCATGATGGAGAAGCTCCAGGACCATCTCATGTACAGATTACAAACAGTGAAAGTCGTCCACGAGTGAGTAGCATCTGTGCATCCCGAAGCCAGGCCTCTGCTAAGTATGGAAAGTACCGGAATCAGCAATGCATGGCTAACAGTTTGGTTTTCCTGACATTCTTACACGAGGATGAATTCATTACCAGAGCAGATCTAAACCGTGTGTTGGATAAAGGCCATGCCGTGTATTCAGATGCCAGAAAGAGGTTTGTGAACAGCGTGTTTCTAGCCTGTGATGAGCTTCCCACAGTGGTCACCAGCCGCAGACACGAGTATCAGGTGGATATGTCTCAGTTTGCTCGTTATGGCGCATTTGATGGTACAGATCACCTTCCGAGCCTTGAACAGGGACTACAGTGTTTGGCTTCAGAGGTTCACTACGCTTTGCTAGTAATGGGAGGAACGGTCATTGCAGTTTGCAGGCTGACTTCAGGTGAATACGCATATTTTGACCCTCACCCACGTAAGTCTACAGGAATGCCATTGTCGCTAGCTGTAAGTGGTGGAACTGCAGTTATGTTAAAATTCACACGTCTTAACGACATGATTGACAGGATCAAACGCTTGTACCGAATGTTTAGCATCGCGCCAACCTGCACTTATGAGCTACAGCCTGTCGAGTTTCACAGTGAAAACGCAGCTGACCAAAGAGATGCTGATGAAAACAGACAAACAGCTACAACTGTTCCAGCACCAGCTTTAAATGAACCTGAATTTGAAACCCCAAAATCCACTGAGCAGACACAGAAAACTGTGACTGACACTTTAGCCACTGAAGTGATGTCATCCAGAGTGGATTATTCAAATGAGCCAGCTGCCGAGCTGAACAATCGTCCTTCTGATTATTTAGAAATAGAAACCTCTGCATCTTCTGTAAGAGACACTCGGGTAACAAAAGAATCTGTTCCTCAGAATGATTTAAACACTGCCTCCTGTTTAACTAAGACAACAGAGGAACTCTCACATAAACTGTTGAAGCATAATAAAGAGGAAAGGAGAAAGATTAGGAGACGATTATTGGTCCAAGAAAAACTACCACAGAGAAAATCAGAAAATCAGAAAAAGAAAGAAAGACAGATGTACACTTTTGATGAAAGCTTTAAGGCAAAGAAAAAAGATTCTAGTAGAAAGTCTCATGATTCTGATCACAGTAAGAAAAAGAGTGTGTACAAAAATAATCTGTATAAACTCAATGCTACATATAGAGAGAAACAGAGAGAATGTTTTAGAAAAATCTATAGAGATAGTGCTAAAATTAGAGAGAGAAAAAGAGAACGTGTCATAAGGATGTATAAAGAAGATTCTTTATTCCGAGAAAAGCAGAAGGAACGTATAACAAGAACTTATAGAGAATCTCCCATTTTCCAAGAAAAGCAGAAGGAACGTATAACAAGAACATATAGAGAATCTCCCATTTTCCGAGAAAAGCAGAAGGAACGTATAACAAGAACTTATAGAGAATCTCCCATTTTCCGAGAAAAGCAGAAGGAACGTATGAGAAAAACATATAAAGAATCTTATAGACAATCTCCTATATTCAAAGAAAAGCAGAAGGAACGAATAAGAAGAACATACAGAGAATCTCCCATGTTCCGAGAAAAGCAGAAGGAACGTATTAGAAGAACATACAGAGAATCTCCCATGTTCCGAGAAAAGCAGAAGGAACGTGTTAGAAGAACATACAGAACTTGTGCTGAATTCAGAGAGAAACATAAAGCTTACATGAGGTCATATGTTTCTAACCTATATAAAGAAAGTGAAGAATTTAGACAGAAAAAACAATGTTACATCACTAAACGTTATGGAGAAGAGAGACAATTTCAGCAGCAACACAAGGACAATATGAGAGAACGAATGAGAGTAAAATATTGGAACGGTTTTTCTTTTAGACAGATGCATAATTTCAGATGTGCAATGAAAATAAAAAGAAAATATCGTCAGATGCATCGACCAGCTGAAAGTTTACAGTCTCATCCAGATAACACTTTAATGAATGAGGCCATATCTCGTTTCAGATCAAACATTAAATCAGCACCATCTTATGTTTGTACTGTTTGTCTAAAAGCTTCTTTTCTAATCAGGTGAAAATCTGCAAAAGAAAAATTACTCAAAACACCAAACTGTAGCTCAACAGTGTCTAACTGGTAAATTTGTTCATGTGTGTGATGAAGCATGTCATGATCACTGCAGCTTTCCTGTTGAGAGAAAAAAGGAGTATATCTGTCACACGTGTCACAGTTCCCTCAAAAGTGGACGCATGCCAAGGCTTGCTGCTGTTAACGGTTTAGAACTGCAGGATATTCCAGCTGAATTGTGTGATCTCAACATTCTGGAGAGACATCTGATTGCCAAATGCATACCATTTGCTAAGATTATTCCACTTCCAAAGGGCAGACAAAGACTCATACGTGGTAATGTGGTGTGTGTACCATCTGAAGTCCAACAAACAGTTGACTGTTTACCGAGGCTCAGAAACCAATCACAGATAATGAGGATCAAGCTGAAGAGACGACTGTGCTACAAAGGCCATCAGCTGTTCCAGACTGTCACCTGGTCTAAACTGATCCAAGCCCTGCGTAAACTGAAACAGATTCATCCACAGTACACAGATATTGTTATCAGAGATGATGCATTGCTTTGTGATCCCACGTTACCTGATGATGACAGCAGTGATGAAGCCAGCATGGGAAGTGATGATTATGATGAAGCAGATTTAATGGAAATTGACAACTATGAAAAAGATGCCCTTTTGTGTGAAACTGAGTCTGAAAGTGAACAAGATATTAATATGCAATCCTGTGATGAACAACCAGAGGAACAAAATCCAGAGGAACCAGAAAGTGATTTGAACAATGGAGGTTTTGCTCTAGAAAGTTGTCTGCAGCCTGTTGACATTTCAGAAGAGATTCTTTGTTTCAGTGATAACACATATTGTGTGGCGCCTGCAGAAAGAAACAATCCTGTTAGCTTCTTCAGAACTCCTCATTTGGAAGCCATGGCATTTCCTGTGCAGTTTCCTACTGGTCAGAATACACTGGATGAAAAGAGACTTCTCAAGCTCACACCGAGTGCTTACTTCAAGTCAAGGCTTTTCAACATTGATGCAAGATTTGCTAAAGACACAAATTACCTATTTTTCTCACAGTTTGTAACTGAAATACACCTGGCTAATTCCAGCATGACAATACAGCTAAGGAAAGGTAAAACTATGACCAAAGATGGACGCAAAATCACATCAGGAATGTTACAAAGTAAGACAGAAGTAGAGAAGCTGGTAAGAAATAAAGATGCAATCAGATTTATGCAGCCACTCAGAGGAACTCCAGCTTACTGGCAGAAAACTACCAGAGATCTATTCAGTATGGTTCGTCAAATAGGAACACCTCAGTTCTTTGTCACTTTCTCTGCTGCTGAGATGAGATGGCCTGAAGTGATTCAAGCAATAAAGAGACAGCAAGGTGAAGAGGTTGATTTTGAAGCCCTGGACTGGTCAGAAAAGTGTGAAATTCTAAGATCAAATCCAGTAACCACCATGCGAATGTTTGATAAGCGTGTTGAGGCTTTGTTCAGAGATTTGCTTTTTTCTCCTGCACAGCCCCTTGGTGAAATCATTGATTATTTTTACAGAGTTGAGTTCCAGCACAGAGGTAGTCCGCATATACACATGTTGCTGTGGATTCGAGAAAAGGTAGAAGTAGATGTGGATGATGACCAAACTGTCTGTGACTTTGTGGACAGATACATCTCAGCTCAACTCCTGATCCAGAAAAACAGCCTGAACTGCACAAAAAGTCGCTGAACTACAAAAGCACAGCAAAACCACACAAAAACATGCTTTAAGAGTGTAAACTCTGGTTGTAGATTTGGGTTTCCAAAACCGCCAGCCACAAGAACAATGATTGTGAGACAGGATGAGGATTCAGACACTGAAGCTGCAAAAGCCAAACTCAGACCTTTGTTGAACCTGCTGAAGGAACCTGAAGCTGCTTCCCTCACCATAGAGCAGATTCTGTCACGATGCAACTTGACAATGAATGAGTATGAACAATGCCTCCAGGACATAAACAAGAAAACAGCGCTGATTCTGAAACGTGACCCAAAGGACTGTTGGATCAACAATTACAACCCAGACCTGCTTGAAGCCTGGAACTCTAATTTAGATGTCTCGTTAATATTGAATGCCTATTCATGTATAGAATACCTCTGTAAATATATAACGAAGAAAGAATCTGGCCTCTCTGAATACCTAAAGACAGTTATTGATAACTCTGATAAGAACACGGTCAATGAATGTGATGAAATGAGAGCTGTGATGCAGGCTTATTCAAAAAAGAGAGAAATCAGTGCACAGGAGTGTGTGACTCGAGTCTGTGGCCTAAAAATGAAAAAATGTTCCCGCAGTGTTGTATTTGTACCAACAGATGATAACCCAGTAAAAATGAGTCGCCCGATGAGCTACCTGGAAAGCACAACACATGACAGTTGTAATATTTGGATGACAAGTTTGAGTGATAAATACAAATGCAGACCTGAGACCCCAGATTATGAGGAAATGTCCCTGGCTGATTTTGCTGCCTTGTGCCGGTTGGTGAGTGGTTCAAATGAAGGAAAAGATGTGCTTCCTCTTCTAAACCAGCTTGGATTTGTACAAAGGCGAAAGAATGATAAACCAGCTATAATCAGGTATTACCATTGTTCACAGGAAAAAGATCCTGAGCAATATTATGGACGACTGTTGAGACTTTACCTTCCACACAGATCAGAGCAGGAACTGAAACCACAAGGGTTCCAAACCTATCAGTCCTTCTACAACTCAGGTTTTGTGCGACTTCCATGTTCAGACCACAGTGAGTCTGTGAAAAGGGTTGTAAAGAGAAATAAAGACAAGTATGAGAAGAACTCTGAGGATATTGAGAGTGCACTGGAAGAGTTTGAACAAAATAGGGATGTTGTGATCGATGAATGGTGTAATCTTGCTCCTGAATCTGAAGTTGTGAGGCTGCAATGTGATGAGAATCTTCCTGAGAGACATTCTGATGATGAGAACGAACAGGAGAATGTTCCCGACTACAGTCGTCAGTCTGATGCTGTAACAGAGATCAGAGCCGAGAGAGAACAACCTGCAATCGATCCAGCTGTGGTACGTGTAATGTATCAGAATCTGAACCAGAAGCAGGCCTGCGTGTTCTATGCTATAAGAAACTGGTGTATTCAGCGAGTTTGTGGTTTGAACCCAGATCCATTTTTCTTCTATGTCAACGGTGGTGCAGGAACTGGAAAGTCACATCTGATTAAATGTATTCACTCTGAAGCATCAAAGATCCTGAGCAGACTGCCTGCTAATGCAGAAGAAGCTGACATATCAAATCCAACTGTTTTACTGACGTCATTTACCGGGACAGCAGCTTTTTCTATCAATGGCTCTACATTACATTCTCTACTGAAACTACCCAGGAGTCTGAAACCACCCATTCAAGGACTTGGTAACCAACTGGATGAAGTCAGATCTGAGCTTATAAATGCTGAAATTATTGTTATTGATGAGATTTCAATGGTTTCAAAACCCTTTTTGCTTATGTGGATGCAAGACTGAAAAGATCAAAGGCACTCAGAGACCTTTTGGTGGAATGTCAGTTTTAGCTGTTGGAGATTTTACCAGCTGCCACCAGTGCGACAGTCTAAACCTCTCTGTGTTTATGATCCAGAACAGATTGACCTATGGCAGGAACATTTTCAGATGATCACTCTAACCGAGATCATGCGTCAGAAAGATGATGTGGCCTTTGCAGAGATGCTGAACAGGATTAGAGTCAAAGAAAAGACAGATGAGCTTTCTCAGTGCGACAGAGATTTGTTGTCACAGGCTGTGACTGCACCAGAAGAATGTCCAATTGAGGTCTTACACATTTATGCCACCAACAAGAATGTTGAATCCCACAACACAGATACGCTCAAGAAGCTTCATTCAAACATTATAATCATCAATGCAGACGATTTCCAGAAGGATAAATGTACAGGCAGAATGGCACGAAGAGACAAACCATTTACAGGTGGGAGAAATGATTTACCTGACACTCTGAATGTTGCTGAAGGAGCTCGAGTGATGCTGACCAGAAACTTGGACACACTAAACGGTTTGGTTAACGGTGCTTTTGGCATACTGATAAAGGTGGTGAGATCTGAAAATGATGGACACATAATTAAACTGGGGCTCAGAATGGACAACCGGCAGCATATGAGACACAACCGCAGTGCTAATGCAGCATCTGATGATCTGGTTTACATTGAGAGAGCAGAGGAGAGTCTGAAGTTTAAAGGAGCGGTACGCAGACAGTTTCCTGTAAAGCTAGCATTCGCCTGCACAATTCACAAAACCCAGGGTCTTACAACACAGACAGCTGTAGTTTCAATGAAGAACATTTTTGAACCAGGTATGGCTTATGTTGCTCTCAGCAGGGTGACGTCTCTCAGTGGACTCTATTTACAGGACTTGGATGAGAAAAAGATTTACGCCAATCCCGAGGTAACTGCAGCGCTCCAAACCATGAGACAAGCCAGCGTTGAGGAAATGATGCCTCTTCTTCAGGTCAGAGAAACAGCCAGCAGACCTGACACTCTTACACTGATCCATCACAATACGGAGGGTTTGCCATCTCACATCAGTGACATCAAGAGTCATCATGAAATGTGTTTAGCAGATGTTTTGTGTCTCACAGAGTCTCACCTCAAAGGCTCCTTTGTTGCAGACAGTCTTCATTTGGACGGCTACACCATGTTCAAACGCAACAGACATGTGTCCATGTGTCCTACAAAACTTTCCTCACATGGCCAGCAGAAGTGGTGGTGGAGTTGTTGTGTATTTGAGGAATCATTTTCAGGTTCAGGTAAAACAGTATCTGCATAATGTCACTGATCTTGAGTTTTTAGTGTTGAAGGTTCAGGCTCCATTCCCTGCGCTCATTGCTGTTGTGTACAGACCTCCAGACTACAGTTTGACACCATTCATGCAAAACCTGGTAAGTCTTTTAGATTCACTTGAAATAATGGACTGTCACCCAATAATTGTGTGTGGAGATTTTAATGAGAACCAGTTACAGAGTGGAAGAAAACAGATTCTGGAGCAGTTTCAGTCTAGAGGGTATTCACAGCTGATCACTTCTGCCACTACAGACAAGAACACCCTGCTTGACCTCATTTTTATTTCTCAGCCACAGCAAAGTCTCCATTCAGGTGTCCTGAGGACATATTACAGTTACCACAACCCTGTGTTTTGTGTCCTGTCCTCCAGCCAATCATGAAGTCGTCTGGTGAGTTTTGAAACAATTACAGATCATGTTTGTTACAGAGTTTATTGTTTGTAGAGCATGAAAAAGATTTTTCATTGAAAAATCATATTTCTTCATATTGTCTTCCCTACTCTGTCTGTAAGAAGAACCTTTCTTATTGCAATGTTATTAATCATTTCACCAAATCATGGCTGTACTTCATGCAGAGCCGGGAGATCTGCTTTATGTTATCATGCACCTCAGATCTGAAATATGCTGCAAAAAGTATTAAACGGACATAATTTATTTTTTATTCTCATGTTTTAAATGACTAAATCTACTAATGCATTTTTTCATGGACGTTAATTGCCATCTCCTTTTTTGATACTTTTTTTACTCTGACGTATGTAGCTCAACAAACGAGAGCTTCCCCTCAAAGGGCTTTCAAATATGAAATAGTAAATAAATAAATAAATCCCAGATAAATGCAGGTATTTATTATGGGTCACATGAATAAATACAGACAATTATATTTTCTTGATTATAGTAAATTTTGTAGAATCAAATGTTTTTGGGATGAATGAGGTTTTGCTTATCATGTTTTACAGGTAAAAATGTTAAAAGTTTTAAACTATCTTTAGGCTACCAGAGATGTCTATAATGATACATTATGTAGAGAAAACATTTTACAGCTTACAGAATATGTATAAAAACTGATTTAGAAGTACATGGAAAGTTTCTGCATCCATTTTCTGACTTGGCCTTTATCCGGGTGGGTTTGGGTTTGGGTGGATAAAGGCCAAGTCAGAATTCTCTGAGCAGCTGGAAAAAGCTGCTAATAAACAAAGACATCAGAAAGCGGGGGCTTTAGGTGTAGCCCCCGCTTTCTGATGCACTAATTAGATTTAGCAACTGACACCCCATACCAGCATTACATAGACACTTGGGGGCTGAGATGGGTAGGTGGGGAGGGTGGGTGGTGTTAAAAGCACATTATGTTTTGTAGATGTATTTTTTTTCAGACAGGGCACACACAGTCCTGTTTCCTTTGTGGGAAAACCTTCGAACTTCACCAGCCTCAGCTGAAACAACAACATCTTAACACCATCTTCATGAACTGCTGAGCCAAACCTGATCCATCAGTGCTGGACTGCACAGATAACTACATGGCACACAGAGACTGCTGTTTTATGAACTGCCATACCAGTGTGTCTTCAATGGAGAAGATGACACACCTATCACCTGACCTCCTGCCTGATCTGGAGACCATCATCATGCTGCCACACTACACACCTCTGAGACCATCAATGATGACTCATACTGAGGAAACTGTATTTCCTGTCAGAGATGCTCAGTGATCCTCAGAGCAGAGAGAGGTATGATTCTTTATCTTTGATAAAAAATGTCAGTGCTTTTAATTCAATTAATTAATTTAAATCCTGTTTATTGCATAAATAATTTTATACTCAAATGATTATACTTGTTGACACTTTTTGAGTTTTAATTCACATTATGGATTACAAATCTATGCTTTTTCTACTCTGTCTCTCTGTGCAGGTATTGCTGTCTTCTGAGTTCTTCAGTGTCCCAACTGAGACATTCAAACCTCATTGCAGAGCTCATGCCTTTCCTCACCATCATGTGAGTGTGAGATTGCTCTGGATTCTGGTTATGTGGCCTGCAGCACCTATAAGGTATTTCAACATTGTTCATTGTATAACTTAGTTGTAGTTTTTAGGCCTTAACACAAATAAAATTTTCATTTTTCTGTATTTTTACAGTGTGCCTGCATTCCAGCTTCTTAGACTCTACGCAAGTGGACAGAGTATCAGTGTTTGGCCACTCTTACAGACATCGACTTCTGTCAACTCACTGCTACTGATCAGGCACCTCACTCCAGGAAGACAGAGGGCTGCAAGTCATTGTTTCCAGTGTGGCTTTGTATTCTTGGGGTAGCATCAGATTTTTCCCACAAATATTCAAAGGTAACACTTACTTTGAGCTTAGTTATTAAATCAAAAGTCTTCCCTTGTGTTAATTTTATTTTATTTTTATTTGTTTTTGTCTTCTTTTAGATTTAGATGCAGTGATCCGATGTGCTGGAGCTTTGTTAACTGTGTGGAAAACACACATGGTATTCAAAATGAGGCTTTAAGTTGACAGTTTCCTTGTGATTTCAGTCCTTTTACTAAACAAAAACATTTTTAATTAACATATTATTTTTTTTTAGCAGCACATCATTGTTCAAAAGTAAATAGAGCCACATGTCACACCAACAATGAATTTTTGACTCTGTTTGTGTCACCAGATTTAAGAAACAATATCGGACATGCAAAACTAAACTTTGGATTAATGTGCACATATATTGTTTTGTAATTTTTGATTGTTAAATAATTATGTTGTAGAAAAAACCCAATCTATTTACCCAAACAACGTAACTTGTTTGGGTAAATAGTGGATTACTGTAATTTTAGTCTATAAGTATAGCAACCTGAATTCATACAAACACACAGCTCTAAATCTTGAATTGTAGGATGTACAATAATGATCATTTGATTATTATGGACATTTAAATCAGAATCTATTGAACCAGACACATATTCTTTATAGAGATTACACAATCTCAAAAAAGAGAAAGTGTTTAAGAGGATAAGTAAAGAAAGCTCAAAGTGTGTTTGTATGAATATTGTCTTAGTATGGGGTGTCAGTAAGTACATGAGTATAGAACAGGTGTAACAGTGGTTTTCCACATCTGTGCTTAGACTGCTCTAATATATATAGATAATGGGTCAGACATATAGTTTGACCTATTAAGTCTGTTTGAAAAGTTCATGAAGGTGTCATGAAGGTGTCCAGTGCTATGTGTTTCTGTTTATCATTTTATGAGGTCACACAGCTGACATAAGTCAGAGTAGAACCATAATATTCATGTTAATGAGTCTACTGTTTACAGCTACTTCATGATGACTTTCATCCTGGTCACAGTACTATGTGAAAAGCTGTAAGAGGTAAAGTTAACCCAAATAATATCTGATCATAAGTCACTTTCTAACATTGATTATTTTTCAATTGTTCAGCTGTGTGACTCTCCATACCTGAAATATATCACAATGTGAACTTCATTTCTACAGTATTCCTTAGTTTGGTACCACATTTATCATCAAATCAGGAAACTGTAAACTAATTGAAAAAAGAAGCTTTTGAAAATTTTAATGTGTCATTTGAATATGTTGTTTATCCTTGCCACGCGGTATGGGCAAAAATCCAACAAATCAGAGAACATATTTTGTCTCTCACTTGCTATGTATAAATATATATGTATATGTATAAATTTTCTAATTAATAGCCTGTGAACATAAACATTGCAAACAAGGATATATTCACAATTCCAATGGATGCTTCAATTGCTTGTATAGATTTTAGATTAATTTGGTCAAACATCTGTTTGAAACTGTGGTTATCAGAGTGTTGATAAGAATGCCTTGAGAAGTTCATGACGGTCACATTCAGTGATATGTGTTTCTGTTTATCATTACTTTTGAGTGACACAGCTGACTTGAGTTTTGATCAGACTAGAACCATAAAGCTGTTAGTAGTAAAGTTAAACCAAGCAATAACTTATCATAAGTCACTCTCTAACACGGGGCAGTTTTTTCAATTATTTATTAATTATTATTTAATTAATTTTCAATGTTATTTATTCCACAACTTTAACATTCTTTATTTTTTCCTGTTTCTTTAAATATGCACATGTGAATGTCTGTTTTAATTCACTGCCTGTGAATGCCTTTAAAAAAAGCTTCAGGCGCCGCTCCAAGCTGGCAGGCAGTATCAGCAGCTCCAGCCTGAGAGTCCTTTTTCCCCTTTAATATATGTTTCTTTGTTGTTCTTGTGAATCTTGTTTTTGTTTTTCTATTGTGGACTGTGGACTGAGCTTTTCTATTGTGGACTGATCTCCCGCAATGGAGCTCAGAATTTTATGGAAAATCGTTTTTCTTATTGCATTTTTTACGGCATCTGTGTCCGGAGAGCGTGTGGAGATCCAACCTTGCATTGTTTACAGCAGGGATCTGTTGTTAGCCAGCAGCTGTTAGCCCTCGGCGCTTCCGCTGTTCTGCCTACCACCGAGCAAGCCAACATCCCCCATGAGGTGAGAAGGGAGGGACGCAGTACTCGGGCCGGGATCAGGCGTCACAGCAAGGTTAGGAGGTACCGGCCAGCAATTCCATCTGTTATTATGGGGAACGTGAGATCTCTCCCTGACAAAGTCGATGAATTGGCAGCTATGACCCAACATTAGCTGCACACTGTAACCAGCATACTCCAAACACAGCACCCTCTGGCCCTTTTCATGAACTCTGGCAATTTAATCACATCTCCCTGTCCTCCCTGACATCACATCTGATGAAGACCCTTGGGAGGTTGATTCTAAACCATCTGTGCCCCTTGGTGAGGTCTTTATTGGATCCTCTGCAGTTTGCTTACCAGCCTGGCTTTGGGGTGTAGTATGACATCATCTACCTCCTGCACCGAGCTCTGACTCACCTGGAGAAGCCTGGATGCACTGTGAGGAATATGTTCTTTGATTTCTCCAGTGCTTTCAAAAACATCCAGCCACGACTTCTGAGGGACAAGCTGGAGCTATCGGGAGTGACCACCACATGTCCCAGTGGATACTGGACTACCTCACAGAACGTCCACAGTATGTGAGGTCACAGGGCTGTGTCTCTGATACACTGGTTTACAGTACGGCGGCCTCACAGGGAACTGTGCTGGATCTGTTCCTCTTCACCTGCTAGACTGCAGACTTCTCCATCACCTCCCCACGCTGCCACCAACAGAAGTTCTCTGACAACTCTGCCATAGTCGTCATCACCACAGGTCTGTACTGAGTCCACTGTCCACTGTCTATACTGAGAGTACAGACAACTTATTGGGAATTACATGTCGACTTTTTAATGCACAAGTATGATACACAATCTGCAGTTTTCTAATTATTCTAAATATTCCTAACTATTTAAACATTTTTCAGTATCCTGCTGTTTGCACCCGATCTTTACTCAAATTTTAACAACTGTACTGTACTCTGCTTTGGTAACTATTGTCCATGATGTAAATATGTAACAATTGTGTTTCTGTTCTGTGTACTGTTCTGCTTGTAAATGTGGGGGATTTTTGTGCTGCTGATACGACCACATTTCCCCTTGTGGGACAATTAAATGATTATTCTAATCTATTCTATTCTATTCTAATTGATATCATATCCACCCAGAAACCTAGAGTTAATCATTTTGCCCTTCCACAATTATTTGAATTACAAATTAAAAGAGCAGGAATGTTAAAATCAATAATGAAAAGAATTTGTTGGCTAAAGGTACAAATCAAATATTGTTGATAGACCTGCCCCCTTTATTATCTACAAAATTCAACATTAAGCCTTGATCTGTTCTGTTACTTTTCTTTTTTAAAAAACAACATTTTATAGCCTTCCAGTCTTCTAAAAATTAAAAACAAACACAAATATAAGATTATTATGTAGAATTTTTAATATATAAATACTTAACACTGGAAAATACTAAAACTGTTAACTATAGTACAGAACTTAACAAAATGTCATCAAAAATTATAAATACTCATAGGAAAAAAAATTCATTCTTTTTAAGTTTTAAGTTTAAAATACAACACATTTCTGAACAAAGTGAACAAAGGGACTGTACTGTACAAATTATTCGCACTGATATTTTTGAATATTTACAATTTGCTTTCCCTTTATTTTAACTGTAACTTTGATTGCTGCCTCCTCCAGTTCCTTGTCAAAGGGACTCCACAGCTCACTATGAACATATAGGCTCTTTCCATCCTCCAGCAACACCTCCAGCTGGTTTGGCACGTCTGTTATGGCCACGCCAATGATAAGGATGTCAGCCCTCTCCTCGACTTTTGCCTGTTGAGACAGCATAGGCACACATTTAGCCCTGAAAACTTTAGGGTTTTTTTATCCAACAAGAAAAAAGAAAAGCTGTGGTCATGAAGTGGTTTCATTAAGTCGCCAAGACACATACATACACATTATGTCTTGATGCATGCGCAATTATCCAGGTAAGTAAATTCCAGAATAGTTAATTATGTTCATCTGGATATATCTATATATATATATATATATATATATATATATATATATATATATATATATATATATATATATATAGTGGTGGTAGACAAACAGAAGAAGACGGCCGTAGTGATCGATGTAGCGGTTCGAATGACAGCAATATCAGGAAGAAGGAACACGAGAAGCTGGAGAAATACCAAGGGCTCAGAGAAGAGCTCGAGAGGATGTGGAGGGTGAAGGTAACGGTGGTCCCGTGGTAATCGGAGCACTAGGTGCGGTGACTCCCAAGCTAGGCGAGTGGCTCCAGCAGATCCCGGGAACAACATCGGAGATCTCTGTCCAGAAGAGCGCAGTCCTGGGAACAGCTAAGATACTGCGCAGGACCCTCAAGCTCCCAGGCCTCTGGTAGAGGACCCGAGCTTGAAGGATAAACCGCCCGCAGGGGCGTGCTGGGTGTTTTATATGTATATATATATATATATGTATATATGTATATATGTATATATATACCTATATATATATATATATGTGTGTGTGTGTGTGTGTGTGTGTGTGTGTGTGTGTAAGATGATATATAATATTATGTCAAATTTGAAAACCTAGTTCTAAACATTTGTTTGTTTAGCTTCTTCATACCTCAATCTTTGTCAGTGCCGTGCTTTGCAGCTGTATGCCATAAGAGGACTGACTCCGCTTCAAGTGGGAGAGGCTGATGTGGTCTCCCACGTTGAAGTTGCAAATGGCTGCCTCCCTCCAGAGGCAGACTGTCATCGTAAAGCCATCCTGAAATCACAAACATGACAGAATTAAAGATTTATTAATTAAATAATAATAACTCCAGTAAATAGGGGGGGAAGCCCACAGCCTCATACATTCTGTAACAGCAATGTCAAATTTGTTACATTAGTTTCACTATTTTCAATATAAAACTTAAATTTCAACATTACCTCCTTCAGCTGGATATGTTTAAGGGGAACATAATTTTTCCCCACCTTCACTTGCTTTACAGCAGAAAACTGAAAAGTAAATTGAAATTTAATGTCAGTAATAGTCAGTGTAGTGATCTGTGATTGGTTTTTATTTTTTAAGTCATCTGTTTAGATTATGTTATTGTTAAGTATTCTGCACATGATCTTATCAGAAGCTGTTTTATCTGTATCAGTTATTATGATGCTTTTCATCTACTGTGATTATGAAACAGCTTGTGGAAAATCCTTCTATAAACAGTACATTTTGTAACTTAGTTGCATGTTTTAGCGACAACAACTTCAATGAAAACTTTTCCAGTTTCAGATATACAAATTATATTTGCTATGTTTGTTTCTATCAAGTAGAGACTGTTCGCTAGAATCTAGCAATTCTAGAGTGCATACAATACAAGTGCATGTAGACATGATGCAAATGGATTTTAAATCTGCATAAATAGCAGAAAAGGTTTGAGGAAAATATATATTTTTCTAAATTGTGGTTAATAATAACATAATTAAGTGTCTGCTTGACAGCAAAAACAAAAATGATCATTTTAAGTGTAAATAATACAAGCAGTAATGAGTTATTTAAAAACCTAAAGCTATGTAAATTCTGATGCAACCACAAATACTTACCTCCACCACCTCCCCCTGTGCTGTGATGAGGCCGCACCTGGCTGAACTCATCCTCAGAGGCGTGAGAGGAGCAGGAGGATTGAGGAGTTCATCAGCTTGTTTGTAAAGGTCTTCCTTTACATTCAGTGTGGGAGCCCTAAAAAACTGGGTCTGACTTGTAACATTAATGGAGAAAGGGGGCACTGTGCCCCTGAGTTCATAGCCTCTCATTATAAAAGACCCCCCCTGCTGGACCTTTGAGGCAAATTCCTCGAAAATTGTGACCTTGGTCACACTTTCCCCATCAGTGATAACTATGACTTTGTTTCTTTTTGTTGTAAGAGCTTTAGCGGTCTCATCTTTAAAGTCCCAGCTGATGACCTTCTGCTGGTCACAGGAATTCAAAATTCTGAAATGCAGTGGGGGTGGCCGGAAGTATGGAGTGTCCGGGCGGTTGTTAAGAAGTTTCGTTAATGCCATTCTGGAAAAAAAGCAACACAAAAACATTATGAAGTTAATACATACTGCTATATCCAATGGTCATATAATATGGTAACACCTGTAGCTTTTGTAGATTCAAAGAAAGCTCATAAACACCTTTGTGAGGTACCTGCTTGAAAATGACAGGTATGGCAAGTATTTTTCTGATTTTAAATACAGTGTTGGTTTTAAAATAAAGTTAACAGTTCTCAGACTTCGTTGAATAAATACAAATATTACAGCAGAGATATGTGAAACACACTGAAATCATTGTTCTATTCACAATTCACTCAATTTGGCAGTCTGTGGCTTTGAATGTGTAAACAGCAGAAATGATTAAACTTTATTTAAATGCCTAAAATGTTTGTTGTTTCATTAAATTTGTGCCCCCCCCAAACACATACACACATACACACATACATACACACACATACACACACATAAGCATAATGCACTTGCATATGCTCTGTGGCTATGGGTCTTTCTATTGGTCCCCCTTGTTAATCATTTGAGCCAATAGAATGACAGTAATGTACTCTGCTTTCATGTCAGTCCCACCCTCTGTAACTATGCTGAAAACGACTTTTTTTTTTTTATGAGAAATGGCTCCGAGGGATTGTGGGAGATGAAGTTATTCAGAATATGGTTTCCATTATGAGTTAAGCTCTTTTAGCTTAACTCCTATTGGTTATTCAATTTTTTGTATAGCTTAATTAAGAAAGTGCTAGAAAGTCTTGTTGCCAGGGCAGAGTGCCAGCCTTAAGCAATTTTAGATACTCACAGCTCAAACTTAACATCTTAAAGTTTATAAAACTCTTATAGATCTTGCAGATTTTTCAGATTCTGTAAGATCTTAATATTTTATATAAAAAATTAGGACTGAAATTATTTTTCATTAATACATTTAGATCTTTTTTCAATTAAATACCCATGAAACAAGTTCATCAAACTATGACACCCACATTACTATCAATAGTAAATCTGAATTTATCAATAATGAATTTCTCTTCAACAGAAAAATTAACATAGGAAAAAGAAAAGTCAGGCTAAAAATTTGGGTACTTTGACAGTCTTTATATTGACAGCAAGTTAAATGGCTATATCTTGTGCCTTGTCTTATATTATATTGTATTGTGCATACTATAAAGGCAGTAAAAAAACTCAAAATTCAATACTTACGTTTTATAAAGTTCCTAAGAGCAATAAGAGCCGTCGGGGTCCCTCGAAGTCTCTTCAGAAAGATCAACTTAGGTTCCCGCCGGACTTTAAGATACAACTTGTGATGTAATCTGTTGTCACCCGCCCCGATTGGCTAACTACAATTGTTGTGTTTCGTGATTGGACTACCTTGTGTTGGTTTTGTGCTCGGTTCACTAGGTTTTTTTTTTTTTTGTTATTGTTTTTTGGGTGAACTCCTCTAATTTTAATTATGGAATTATCATTACTGTTTTATACGTCTCAAACGTAAAATTTGAGACTTATAATATCAGTTATAGGGCTTTGGAGATTACGTCACGCCGCAATGCATTGTGGGAGCGCAGCATCATTTTAGCAGGCCACGAATAAAAAAAAAACATACTGTAATGGACGGAAGATTGCTAGGAACCATGCTTAAAGGCAACTCAAAAGAAAAAGGACTTTATAGAGTACGATTGCGTCCGGATGCAAAGAGACGGTACTTGCAAAAAAATAGCGTGTATTGGAAATGGATGAAATTACGGCAGTGGAGAAGAAACACTGAAGACCAACGCTATTGACTTAGCCTGATACGTTTTCGTACCTGTGGAGTCAGCGCATACACATCGAACCAGTTTTGCATTATAAATGTCTGGAAGGACACATCCAATTCACCAATGGTTGGGTACAAGATTTGGCTATTTTTAAGACTCCATGTTGTGAATACGCTGTCATTCAAACAAAGGTAAGTCAGCTCGAGTACTGCCAGTAAAATGCGTTTGATTTTCCCCCAAACATTCAGATCAGTGCAAGCATAAATTCGTCCATGAGGGGAAATTCAAGTGAGAACAAGTGGAGGCTCTGTTAGATGGATAACATAGTGAGTTCAGTGCATTGATGTGACATTGTCCTGAAGGATCTTGTCATTCTCTATGGTTAAAGAAATTGCACTAATGAATTCATATTTATTATAAATAATCCTATATACACGTCTTGCTTCTGTGTTTGTGTGCTGTGTAACTAAAATACATCTTTAGTTTTATACATTGATCAGACCTGCAGTCATTGATCCTTACTTAAAGTTGAACTTCATGCTTTATCCCTCTTGAAAGGGATTGCATCCTTGCATACATACTTTAGGTTCATTTTCTGCTGGCAGATAAAAAAAAACGGGCAGATTTAAACTATAACATGCAGCGTTCTATAGTTGTGTAGTTGCATCATTATGAAATGGAGAAATTCAAGCACATAAAAGCTTGTTAGCATTGTTGGAGTTTTGGCTAGGTGAGTTTAAAGACTCTTTAAAATCTGTCGGGATTTTGCCCAGACAGACAGTTTTCAATTCATATAACCATTTAATTCAACAACTTTATGAAGATATATGTCAAAGTTAGTATGACTTTAAATGTATCATAAACAGCGTTGATGTGAAGAAAATCTTCCAAACAAGTATAACTACAACTCCCAGAATGCACCGGATGAGGGAGCGAGCAAGGTGTGCTGGTCTGGCCAGCTTACCCATGGGTGCAGTAACAGTGAGAGAGTTTACACCAGATGAGTTTTTGCAAGCATGCAAAAAAACAATAATATCATGGTTTGTTTTGGATAAAATTTTAATTCTATAGAGACACAGCAGAGATTCGGTATGAAGGGTTTTATGAGTTTATAGTGAGCCATCTCAATTGCCCCTCGGGGATAAAGAAAGTTTTCTGAATCTTAATCTGGTGAGCAGCGAAACAGCAATGACACGTATGCTGCACCGATGGTATTTGCAGTCCAGTTACATTTGTAAGAGAAGCTGCAGGTGAAATAACACGTTTTCAGTGAATCACTTTCATGTTGCCTGAAAACAGAACAGACGAAAGAGCTCACTTCCATTGTCTGGAGTCTGGTGACTCCATGTCTATGTTTTGTCATTGTTAATATTCTTTGATTTAATTAGTTTCATGGATACTGGTTATGTTTGCAGTGTTTATGTGTTCTCTGTGCATCCCTTGTATTGTGTCTAGTGTTGTTGGTTCTATGATCATGTTTCCTGTTTTACTTTGGAGAGTTGTGCACCCTGTGCTTCAGTGTAATCTGTTCTGCTTCCTGCCTGTCTCCTCTCATCTGTTCAGTGTCAGCTGTGTCTCCCTCCTGTGTGCCATTTCCTCGTTTCCCTCTGTGTGTATATATAGTTTGTGTTCACCTCTTTTCCTCTCTTGTTTGGGCCTCTTAGATCAGACTGATGAGTATTTGAAATATCTGCACATCTTGATTGTGGTATATTTTATTGTAGTTTCAACACTGATTAATAATCAGTTGTCATAAATGAAGCAAACCTTTCAGTTATCCATGCTAATAAGCAATGATAATAGTAAGGCTTGTTGTGACTTGTTTTGTTTGGTAGAGGCATCTTTACATATACTATACACACACACACACACACACACACACACACACACACACATACATAAACATAATGCACTTGCATAGGTTTATGCAAGTGGGCTGGGCTGGGTGTTCAGTTCTCACCTGTTCCTATTCAAGGACAGGCATTAAGCCTCTTGGGGGAGAAAAGTATAGCACTCAGTGATTATGACAGGTCCTATTATTGACACTTTCTCACAACCCATGCCATTTTTTTCCCTCAAGCCTAAAGCTTACCATATTGTTTTTATTAAACTGGCAGAAATTTGTTTTCTTATAAATCATACACAAAATTCCACATTTAAAATTGACATCATTTTGACACTTGAAGTAAATTTATTTTCAGAAATTCCAGAAACCTTTGATACTTAGGTAAATTTATTATCAGTTACTTGTATTTAGTGCTATTTATTGAAATTAGTTATACTTTTATCACAGTAACATTTTAATAAAGACCTTCCGATCATGGGGCAACCACTCTACCTACTGAGCTGTCCCTGCCCTTCTTGTTACCTGGTGGATATCACAGGCTCTGCCTCTGATTAAGTGTCTAGCCATTGTCAGTGTGTGTAAGACTTCCTCTTTATGCTTTAGTGCAGACAGAGCTTCGGTAACCTGTTGTCCTTATTTCTGATTGGTGTTGGTGTGTAACTGGCAATGTGTTGTCTTAGCACACAGTTGCTTTGCTCTCCCAAACAGCACATTAATTGGAACTAAAGGTGCAGATTGACTCTTCACACCTGCACCGAGACAGAGCAACAGTGACACAAACCCAAACAGCACTAAGTGCTGAGATTCATATTCAGGACTGACCCTTTAATGTTCTTTTATAACCTGCTATAAATAATGTTATATGCTTTTTTGATATGTTTTTTTATTGCTTTTTTGCAGGGGTTGGAACCTGGGCTAGTTATTAAAATGGTCATCACCAGACCAAGGCTCAATCAAGTCATGGAAGAAGGAATCAGGTGAGATAGTAAGCTGCTGTTATATACAGGGGTGCACATAAGTGGTCTCCAGATGCGCATTTGCTGTCAAAATAAAGGACGCGCACCAGATAAGAAGTTGGAACTCGCGTTGCAACTATCATTATTGCACAGATGACTTTCACAGTGCCTCGTTTTACTGTCATATTATTGTGCAAGGTCTTTTACAGAAATACACTGTACAAGGACTTGGCTGGTGACCCACTTCACATCTCCTTGCTAAACACTGGAGAATCATGCAAAGATTTTGATGTAACAGACTGACCTCTAACAGCAACGATGGGCATCAGTGATGAGAAGACCCGTGTTGAGACGGCGTCGGTGAGTGTGCTCTCTTACCAGCAGCCCAAATTACCCACAAAATCTGTAAACATTTACCAAGATCCTCCTCTTTACCCACCACTACCACAGAGTGTGTGCATGTCTGCAGTGAGGAAAAACTCTTCCACCTTGAAAAGCTTAATGGTCACAGAGGACATGGCAAATAAGATTGAGACAGCAACAGGAGAACCAGGACCAGGAGTGGCATCAGCTCCATAGGCCAAGGATCACATCTTCATGTTTCAGAGGTTTGTTATTTGAGGGATGAAACTGTGCAGAGAGAATCCTGAAAAGAATGAGACAGACTGCAGACGTGAGCACAGGGACAGACGTAGAGTTTAACGGAGTTGGAGAAAACTGCAAATTGAAAAACTATAACTACAGGCTTCATGGCCTCGTTGTCCACTCTGACGCTCCCTAGCTTGGTGCCTCACCAGATAGGCTGATCTTTGATCCTTCTGCACAGCCACCATTTGGAATGGTTGAGATAAAGTGGCCTTATGTGAGTAATTATGTTCACTCCAGATACCTTCAACTGCAGCATGGTACTCTGTCTCTCTGTAAAAGTCACTTGTACCGACTATGTTGACACAAAGTTAACAACAGCATCAGAGAGCGCATGGACTGGTGTTACTTTCATGTTCACATGCTGACGCACTTCTCTCTTAAAAAGAATTTGATTTCTACTGTGTGGTCTTAAAAAGTAACAGGTTATTTAAAGATGCCAAGTTAAATGTTCAGTATATTGGTCACTCTATTAGATGAGCAATCTGTGCAAGTGAACTGTGCAACTTCACTGACAGTGAAATTCTTAGCCAAGGTTTTGTTTTGATAATACTTAGGAAGGAGACGTTTGCACTGCAAGTGAATAGTCTGTGGTGATAAAGCATTTTGTCCCAGTATTCAGACGTGGGTGTCAGAACACTGGAAACAAATTGGAATCATGGTTCCAATCATCTCAGGAGAAATGCATATCCCAATTACATTGAGTAAGGTGGATCAATTTCATGATGTGTTGTTTGTGCTAAATTTTTGTATTTCTGCTTAAGTTATTACCTTTCTGGTAAATTATATTATTTCTGCTACTATGTTATACTATTACACCATTGTATACAGTATATAAGCTATTCTGTTAAATCATTTCTTCCAAGTTGTTATGTTTGTGCTAAATGTTAACATTACAGCTGACAATACTTCTGGTATATATCATACTATTTATACTATTATAAATAGTATAATATACCAGTATAATATATTATATATATATATATATTATACTATTATACTATTTCTGCAAAGTTACAATATTTCTGACAAGTTGCATTTCCGCTAAGTTTTTACATTTTTGCTAAGTTGTTATGCTTTTGCAAAATGATTAAAAGTTCAACTACTTTTCGAATAATGACTTCAGCTTCTTTAGCTGTTTTCAGCTGTTGTTATTATGCTATATTGTAGTATTTCTGCTAAATCATAGTATTTCTACTATATAATATTTTTTCTTTCTAAATACAGCGTTTCTGCTATATAATTGTATTTCTGCTATGTTATAATATTTGTGCTAAACCAGAGTATTTGTGCTGAAACATAGTATTTCTGCCAAATGATAGTATTTCTGTCAAATTATAGTATTTATTCTAAAACATAGTATTAATTTAAAATTACAATATTCATAGTTCATCACAGTGTCTCTGGTAAATCACAGTATTTCTGCTATGTTGTACTATTTTTCTAAATCATAGTGTTTCTGTAATGTTTAAGTATTTTTGGCTAAATATATTCTTTCTGTTATCTTATACTATTTCTCCTAAATTCTTGTATTTTTGAGAAGTTATCGTGTTTCTGGTAAGTTACAATATTTCTGCTAAGTTCTGCTATGCTATTGTATTTCTGCCAAGTATTATGTTTCCTCTAAGATATTGCAGTTCTGCTAAGTTATTACATTTTAGCAAAGTTCCTTTGCTTCTGCAAAGTTTTTACAATTTCTGCAACTTTTCAGCTTTTTCAGCTAGTTTTTGCATACAGCTTCAGCATTAAAGCATCCACACAGCATTTTCGCAGGAAATGCAAATTTTTCTAGTTATTATTAGTGTGAATGCTTGTAAAAGCATTCACAGTATTGTTGTTGTAATCTTTATTATTATTATATATTCCGTACGTTTTTTGGCATCTATCTCCTTCAAAACCGTTCAACTTAGAAAAACCATTCAAACACCGTTAGATTCCTCTTCTTTTGGACATGACTGCTTCTACTTTTCTCATTTATAACATTTATATTTTTAAATTATTCAACTTTTTTCAACAAAATTTCCCATGTATTTCAATGGGAGACCCTTCAAATCCTCATTCAACTTACTCATTTTCAAACTGTATCTACTTTAACATACGTTGACATAGAGCCACCATTCAAACTTTAAAAACGAAGACAAGACATTCAACTATTCAACTTGTATTTATCTTTTCAATATGTATTATCCTTTTTCTTCAGTTCCAGTTTAAGTTTCATGATGATTTTTCAGCCGTTTCAGAGTTTATAATGGGTGTGTATGGGACGGAATGTTGGGGCTAGAGTGAGAAGGCTCAACTGCCAGAGTGAGAGGAGCGAAAAAATTAATCTGAAAATCTTTTTAAAACTGCTGCTGTGTCCGCAGCGTTTGCTCTGAGGTATGATTTTACCCTCAAAACGTAGCCATCGCTGTCCTCTTTCATCCAATGTGTTTACTATTGTACTAGGTGTTATGGTTCTTTCATAAATGTCACCAAAGCACAGCCTCCTCCCTCCAACTCCTCCATAGACTCTAATGTTAAAATGGCTCAGAAGGTTCGTTTGAAAATCAGAAGAGCATGGTGTTTTTACACTGTCACCACGTCCATATAATAAACTCCACAGGCATGAAAACTGAGAATTAGGTAGACTGGACATTGCTGCCGCTCACGGTGAAAGAATTTCGTCAATAGGACCTGTACTTTTCATTTGGGAGCAATTTGTTTCGACCTGACTTTTCTGTTCATTTTAAGCAGCAAAAGTGAGGTGCATGTCTGTGTGCGTGTGTACTGAGCCATTGGGTGCAGTTACTATAGCAACCAGGCTCACACCTGCCTGCCTAACGAGCTCTGTCTCTCACTGTGCCAAGATTCATCTTAAACACTTCTCTTTCAACTGCTGCTGTGTCCACAGTGTTTGCTCTACAGCCATCATTTTACCCTCAAAACGAAGCCATCGTTCTTCTCTTTCCAACAGCATGTCTTTCAAAGCTCAGAGATGTAAACCTTTAAAAGTGTGTGGTTCCAAGTGGAGGGATTCACTTTAGTCATTCAGTGATTCAAAGAATATGAACTTTTAATATTCATTCAGATGTTTTCTGACTCTAAATTTTCTGTTCTCATTTCTTAGGTTTTCCAAATTTTAATTTAAAAACTTTTCAGCTATTTTCCAACTTCTTCTGTGTGAACATCAGCTTTCAAAAGTTCTGCACTTTTGTTTTCAGGTTAAAAACTCTGTATTTTCCAGCTCATTCAACATTTTA
Organism: Oreochromis aureus; assembly: GCF_013358895.1. Taxonomy (NCBI): domain Eukaryota; kingdom Metazoa; phylum Chordata; class Actinopteri; order Cichliformes; family Cichlidae; genus Oreochromis; species Oreochromis aureus. Next base: position 31,851,992 of record NC_052950.1, on the reverse strand, counting down.
ATTTTTAACTTAAAATTCAGCAATTAATTCATTTCAGTGCATACATTCAGATTCAAGCATTCACACTGCAGTTTCTTCAGAAAATGCACTTTCTAGTTATATTTTATTATAGATTCCGTACGTTTTTTGTACTCTATCTCCTTCAAAACCGTTCAACTTAGAAAAACCATTCAAACACCGTTAGATTCCTCTTCTTTTGGACATGACTGCTTCTACTTTTCTCATTTATAACATTTATATTTTTAAAATTATTCAACTTTTTTCAACAAAATTTCCCATGTATTTCAATGGGGAGACCCTTCAAATCCTCATTCAACTTACTCATTTTCAAACTGTATCTACTTCAACATACGTTGACATAGAGCTACCATTCAAACTTTAAAACGAAGACAAGACATTCAACTATTCAACTTGTATTTATCTTTGCAATATCTGTTATACTTTTCTTCAGTTCCAGTTTAAGTTTCATGATGTTTTTCAGCCGTTTCAGAGTTTATAATGGGTGTGTATGGGACGGAATGTTGGGGCTAGAGTGAGACAGCTGAACTGCTAGAGTGAGAGGAGCGAAAAAATTAATCTTAAAATCTTTTTAAAACTGCTGCTGTGTCCGCAGCGTTTGCTCTACAGGTATGATTTTACCCTCAAAACGTAGCCATCGCTGTCCTCTTTCATCCAATGTGTTTACTATTGTACTAGGTGTTATGGTTCTTTCATAAATGTCACCAATGCACAGCCTCCTCCTCCAACTCCTCCATAGACTCTAATGTTAAAATGGCTCAGAAGGTTCGTTTGAAAATCAGAAGAGCATGGTGTTTTACACTGTCACCACGTCCATATAATAAACTCCACAGGCATGAAAACTGAGAATTAGGTAGACTGGACATTGCTGCCGCTCACGGTGAAGGAATTTCGTCAATAGGACCTGTACTTTTCATTTGGGAAGGATTTGTTTGGGGCTGACGTTTCTGTTCATTTTAAGCAGCAAAAGTGAGGTGCATGTCTGTGTGCGTGTGTATGGAGCCCCTGGCTCAGTCACTATAGCAACCAGGCTCACACCTGCCTGCCTAACGAGCTCTCTCTCACTCTGCCAAGATTCATCTTGAACACTTCTCTTTCAACAGCTGCTGTGTCCACAGTATTTGCCCTACAGACATCATTTTACCCTCAAAATGAAGCCATCGTTCTTCTCTTTCCAACAGCGTGTCTTTCAAAGCTCAGAGATGTAAACCTTTAAAACTGTGTGGATCCAAGTGGAGTGATCATATTTTAGTCATTCAGTGATTCAAAGAATATGAACTTTTAATATTCATTCCATCAGATGTTTTCTGACTCTAAATAGTCTTTTCTCATTTTTAGGTTTTTCTAATTTACATTTAAAACATTTTTAGCTATTTTCCAACTTCTTCTCTGTGCTTGTCAGCTTTTAGCAGTTCAGCACTTTTGTTTTCAGGTGAAAATTTCTGTATTTTTCATCTCATTCAACATTTTTAACTTAAAATTCAGCAATTAATTCTTTTCAGTGCATATATTCAGATTCAAGCATTCACACTGCAGTTTCTTCAGAAAATGCACTTTCTAGTTATATTTTATTATAGATTCCGTACGTTTTTTGTATTCTATCTCCTTCAAAACCGTTCAACTTAGAAAAACCATTCAAACACCATTAGATTCCTCTTCATTAGGACATGACTGCTTCTATTTTTCTCATTTATAACATTTATATTTTTAATTTTATTCAACTTTTTTCAACAAAAATTTCCCATGTATTTCAATGGAGAGACCCTTCAAATTCTCATTCAACTCACTCCTCTTTAAACTGTATCTACTTCAACATACGTTGACATAGAGCTACCATTCAAACTTTAAAACGAAGACAAGACATTCAACTATTCAACTTGTATTTATCTTTGCAATATCTGTTATACTTTTTCTTCAGTTCCAGTTTAAGTTTCATGATGTTTTTTCAGCCGTTTCAGAGTTTATAATGGGTGTGTATGGGACGGAATGTTGGGGCTAGAGTGAGACAGCTGAACTGCTAGAGTGAGAGGAGCGACAAAATTAATCTTAAAATCTTTTTTAAAACTGCTGCTGTGTCCACAGCGTTTGATCTACAGGTATGATTTTACCCTCAAAACGTAGCCATCGCTGTCCTCTTTCATCCAATGTGTTTACTATTGTGCTAGGTGTTATGGTTCTTTCATAAATGTCACCAACACTTTACGGCTTCAGCAGCTGCACACACAGATCGCACACAATGAGCTATCATCCCAATGGATGTTGGAATTATTGAAATTCCAAGTTTCACCATCATATCGCTCATCATGTTAGCATGTTGCTCTTCCTAAACAGCCTCAGAGTTGCAAACTCTCAGTACTATTTCACGACACTTCCGGTTCATGGAATGGCGGAGGCCGGTTGTGGAAAAGACACTGGATTGAACTGCTAGCTTTCTACAGCTTTCTACAGTCGCTGCTTATCAACGGGCAATGACTTTTGTAACTTTTGTAACTTCTAAAACGGCAAACAGGACTTTGGTTAAGAAGAGGACAACCAACATCCTACTAGTTCTATCGATCGAAGTGTTTCGGGCTGCGCTCCCTAACCGGGAGATAGCTAGCAAGTTGTACGAATTAACTACCAGCAACTGCTAGCTCGCCAGTTAAATAAAAAAGGACCCCTGGACTGGAAAGGCTGGTTACCCAGTATGCCACCCAAGAAAGGCCCAACACCAGAGGAGGTCGAGGACATAAAAACCTCCCTCGGGCGCTGTGTGGAGATGTGGCCGCAGTCAGGGCGCAGCAGGAGCTGCTTCTGGGGCTTCTGGAGGAGGTAAAACAGCTACGCCTCAAAATGCCCAGAAGGATAGACGAATCATGGATCTCGGCGGCGGGTGGATGAGCTGGAGCAGTACACCCGCATGAACGACGTGGTCATCAGCGGTATTAAAATCAAGCCGCGCTTTCAGTCTGCGCGCGCGCGGTGGCCGAGCGTCGGGGAGCCAAGCGATGAGGAGAACCGCTCGGTGGAGCAACAGGTGGCGTCCTTCCTCCAAAGCAAAGGGATAGAGATGGACTTGGAGCATGTAGAAGCATGTCACCCACTGCCCAGGAGGAGCGACAGACCGCCGGCCGTCATTATGAGATTCGTCAATCGGAAAAACAAGGTCGCACTGCTGAAACAAGGACGCAAACTGAAAACACGGACGTTTTCATTAATGAGCATCTGACACGAAAAAACGCAGACATCGCGAGGAAGGCAAGGCAACTGAAGAAGAACGGTAAAATACAACATACATGGGTAACAAACTGCAAGATTTTCATCAAGCTAAACGGGACACCAGAAGACGCAAAAAAGTACTGATAGTGAGGAACATGGAGGACCTGGACAAGTACAACTGACACTAATGTATCGAGGTAATATATAACTCTAATGACAATCAAAAATGATAAATACACCAACATCTCTAATTACACCAGGAAATGACATGGACACGTTGAAATCAATTCTCCAACAGAAAGTAATTGATCTAGATTGTGAATATAAGGAGCATAATATAATAGACCCAGAAATAGATTCTGAAAGTAATTTTCTCTCTTCTTTTGTTAAAAATTGTAATTATTTAACACAGGAACAATATGAAAAAAAAATCAACCTAGACGGGAAGCTCTCATTAATTCACTTTAACAGCAGAAGTATGTACTCTAATTTTGATTTCATTAAGGATTACTTGCAACAATTTTCTCGCCCCTTTAGTGTTATAGCCATCACTGAAACTTGGTTTAATGTCGATAAAGGAATAGATTTCTGTTTGAATGGATATGATTTAAAATACATGAATAGATTAAATAAGGTGGGTGGCGGGGTTGCTATATATGTTCATAACTCTATAAAATATAATGTTGTAACAACTATGTCTATGGCTATTGATGGAATTTTGGAATGTTTGACTATTGAGATCATGAATGAAAAAAAGAGAAATGTTATAATAAGTTGTATATATCGGACACCCAGTTCAAGTATTGACATGTTTAATGAATGGATAGAAAAAGTGTTTTCTTGGTGAACCAAAATTACTATTCATCTGTGGGGATTTCAATATTGATTTGCTAAACCCAACAAGGATAAAAGCCATTGATGACTTTTCTGACACGATGTATAGCTTATCACTATATCCAACAATAACAAAGCCAAGCAGAATAACATCACATAGCGCCACTATTATTGACAACATTTTTACTAATGTCATGGATTTCCAAATTAATAGTGGCCTGCTTGTCTGTGACATAACTGACCACTTACCAGTTTTTACTTTGTATGACTGTGATTTAAAAAAATAATAGATACCAAGATTACGATAGCAAAGCGAACAATAAATGAAGAAGCAATTCATGCCTTCAATTTCGATTTAAGCGCAACAAGATTGGAGTTCGGTGTATGAAGAGTCAGAGGTGGACAAGGCTTATGAAAATTTCCTAGATATTTACACTATGTTGTACAATAAACATTGTCCTGTAAACGAATACAGGACAAAGAAAAAAAAGATAAAAAGTCCTTGGCTCACAAAAGGAATTATCAATGCTTGCAAAAAGAAAAACAATCTGTATAAACAGTTCATCAAAGTAAAAACAAAAGAAGTGGAACAAAGATATAAAGCATATAGAAATAAATTGTCTGATATTATAAGAACGAGTAAACAACTTTATTATAGAAGAAGATTATATGATAATAAAAACAATATAAAAGGAACTTGGGATGTGTTAAATAACTTAATTAAACAAGGATCTTCTGGAACATCATATCCTGAATATTTCATTGATGCAAATGGTGTAAATTACAACATGAGTAACATTGTTGATGGGTTCAATAAATTTTTATATAAATGTTGGCCCTGAACTAGCAGCGGACATCCCGTGTCAAAAAAAATGAAAATATCAGTAATATAAAACCAAATCCCTTTTCACTGTTCCTTTCAGCTACAAATGAGCAAGAAGTAATAAATATCACATTAAAATGTAAAAGTAAGTCTTCAATGGATTATCATGACATAAATATGTCTGTAGTTAAACAGGTTATTCTGAACATTGCTAGTCCCTTAACATATATCTGTAATTTATCATTTCAGTCTGGTTGTTTTCCGAAAAAAATGAAAATTGCAAAAGTAATACCACTATACAAAAGTAATGACAAACACAGTTTTACCAATTACAGGCCTATTTCACTACTGCCTCAATTCTCAAAAATTTTAGAAAAACTTTTTAATTCAAGATTAGAAAAATTCCTTGAAAAACATAAAATAATAAATGTTGGTCAGTATGGTTTCAGAACGCAAAGAACCACTTCAATGGCGATAATTGAGGCAGTAGAAGAAATTACCAATGCACTGGATAAAAATAAATATGCAGTCGGTATTTTTGTTGATCTCAAAAAGGCCTTCGACACAATCAATCACTCAATTTTATTGGATAAATTGGAAAGATATGGTGTTCGAGGAAAGCTGGAAACTGGTTAAAAGTTACCTAACGGGTCGGGAACAATATGTTAGTATAGGGCATTACCATTCAGAGAAACTTGGTATTACATGTGGTGTTCCCCAAGGGTCAGTGTTGGGACCAAAACTTTTCAATGTTTACATAAATGATATTTTTGATGTTTCTCAAGTACTTAAACTCATACTGTTCGCAGATGATACTAACATATTTTTCAGTAGCGATGATTATACCGATCTTGTAATGACCGTAAACAGGGAGCTAAAATTAATTAAAAAATGGATGGATATAAATAAATTATCATTAAATATAAATAAAACTAAGGCAATGTTTTTGGTAATTTAAAATATAATATAGAATTACCAATTACTATAGAAGGTGTACCCATTGATAATGTGAGTGAAAACAAATTTTTGGGAGTCATAATTGATAACAAAATTTCATGGAAACCCCACGTCAGACACATAAAAACCAAAATTTCCAGAAGCCTCGCAGTTTTGAATAAAGTGAAACCATACCTTGATAAAGATGCACTTCGTACTCTGTACTGTACTCTGGTTCTTCCATATTTTACATATTGTGTGGAAGTGTGGGGAAACACATATAAAAACACAACTAATCCATTAGTCATAGTACAGAAACGAGCACTGCGTATTATTCACAAGGCTGGTTATCTAGATCATACTCACAAACTCTTTCTTCAGGCAAAGTTACTTAAATTCCAGGATCTGGTTAATTACAATACATCCATAATCTTATACAAAGCCTTTAATAAACTTCTACCTGCAAATTTACAATCTATATTTGAAATTCGAGAAAGGGCTTATAATGTGAGAGGCTTTGGACAATTCAAATTACCCAGAACTCGAACAACCCGTAAAGGTTTTTGTGTGTCTGTATGTGGTGTGAAAATCTGGAACAGTCTGAGTTTACAACTGAAACAATGCAAAAATATTCATAGATTTAAATTTCTCTACAAACAGTTGGTCTGGTCACAGTATAATCAATGATGGTGTTAGTGTGCTCTGAAATGTCTGTTCTCTTACCATTGCTGGTATGGATTCAAGGGGAAAAAAAAAAAAAAAAAAAAAAAAGTGTGTGTGTGTATGTATATATATGTACATGTGTGTGTAGATATATATGTATGTATGTATACTGTATGTGTGTTTGTTACTTGTAATTATTATTGCCTGTTACCTGTGGTAACGCAATTTATAATTAATATATTCTGTATTCAGTTATGAAGGTTCTATTTGTTTTGCTTGGGCGTAGCTGCGGAAGTTTATTGTTTCTGTTGATAAGTGAATATAGGGGTGGGATTTAATAAGTTTTCTTCATCCCACTCCTTTTCAGGTACATTTTGTTGTTTGTTTTGTTTTTGTGCACTTTATGTTCAACTTTATTGTTGTGCCTGAAATGAACAAATTAAAAAAAAAAAAAAAAAAAAAAAAAAAAAGCACAGCCTCCTCCCTCCAACTCCTCCATAGACTCCAATGTTAAAATGGCTCTGAAAGTTCCTTTGAAAATCAGAAGAGCATGGTGTCTTTACACTGTCACCACGTCCATATAATAAACTCCACAGGCATGAAAACTGAGAATTAGGTAGACTGGACATTGCTGTCGCTCACGGTGAAAGAATTTCGTCAATAGGACCTGTACTTTTCATTTGGGAGCGATTTGTTTTGACCTGACTTTTCTGTTCATTTTAAGCAGCAAAAGTGAGGTGCATGTCTGTCTTGGCGTGTGTATGGAGCCAGTGGGTGCAGTCACTATAGCAACCAGGCTCACACCTGCCTGCCTAACGAGCTCTGTCTCTCACTGTGCCAAGATTCATCTTAAACACTTCTCTTTCAACTGCTGCTGTGTCCACAGTGTTTGGTCTACAGCCATCATTTTACCCTCAAAATGTCGCCATCGTTGTTCTCTTTCCAACACTGTGTCTTTCAAAGCTCAGAGATGTAAAGTTTTTACACTGTGTGGATCCAAGTGGAGGGATCACATTTTAGTCATTCAGTCATTCAAAGAATATGAACTTTTAATATTCATTCAGATGTTTTCTGACTCTAAATTTTCTTTTCTCATTACTTATTTTTTTCTAATTTACATTTAAAACATTTTCAGCTATTTTCCTGCTTCTTCTGTGTGAACATAAGCTTTCAAAAGTTCTGCACTTTTGTTTTCAGGTTAAAAACTCTGTATTCTCCACCTCATTCAACATTTTTGGCTTAATATTCAGCAATTAATTCATTTCAGTGCATACATTCAGATTCAAGCATTCACACTGCAGTTTCTTCAGAAAATGCACTTTCTAGTTAGTGTGAATGCTTGTAAAAGCATTCACAGTATTGTTCTTCTAATCTTTATTAGTGTGAATGCTTGTAAAAGCATTCACAGTATTGTTGTTGTAATCTTTATTATTATTATTATTATTATCTATTCCGTACGTTTTTTGTAGTCCTACTACTTCAAAACCGTTCAACTTAGAAAAACCATTCAAACACCGTTAGATTCCTCTTCTTTTAGACATGACTGCTTCTATTTTTCTCATTTTTAACATTTATATTTTTAATTTTATTCAACTTTTTTCAACAAAAATTTCCCATGTATTTCAATGGGGAGACCCTTCAAATCCTCATTCAACTTACTCATTTTTAAACTCCTACTACTTCAACATACGTTGACATAGATCCACCATTCAAACTTTAAAACGAAGACAAGACATTCAACTATTCAACTTGTATTTATCTTTTCAATATCTGTTATACTTTTTCTTCAGTTCCAGTTTAAGTTTCATGATGATTTTTCACCCGTTTCAGAGTTTATAATGGGTGTGTATGGGACGGAATGTTGGAGGTTAGAGTGAGAGCTTCAACTGCCAGAGTGAGAGGAGCGAAAAAATTAATCTTAAAAGATTTTTTAAAACTGCTGCTGTGTCCGCAGCGTTTGCTCTACTGGTCTGATTTTACCCTCAAAACGTAGCCATCGCTGTCCTCTTTCACCCAATGTGTTTACTATTGTACTAGGTGTTATGGTTCTTTCATAAATGTCACCAAAGCACAGCCTCCTCCCTCCAACTCCTCCATAGACTCTAATGTTAAAATGGGTCAGAAGGTTCGTTTGAAAATCAGAAGAGCATGGTGTTTTTACACTGTCACCACGTCCATATAATAAACTCCACAGGCATGAAAACTGAGAATTAGGTAGACTGGACATTGCTGCCGCTCACGGTGAAAGAATTTTGTCAATAGGACCTGTACTTTTCATTTGGGAAGGATTTGTTTGGGGCTGACGTTTCTGTTCATTTTAAGCAGCAAAAGTGAGGTGCATGTCTGTGTGCGTGTGTATGGAGCCCCTGGCTCAGTCACTATAGCAACCAGGCTCACACCTGCCTGCCTAACGAGCTCTCTCTCACTCTGCTAAGATTCATCTTAAACACTTCTCTTTCAACAGCTGCTGTGTCCACAGTGTTTGCTCTACAGCCATCATTTTACCCTCAAAACGAAGCCATCGTTCTTCTCTTTCCAACAGCGTGTCTTTCAAAGCTCAGAGATGTAAACCTTTAAAACTGTGTGGATCCAAGTGGAGGGATGAGATTTTAGTCATTCAGTGATTCAAAGAATATGAACTTTTAATATTCATTCAGATGTTTTCTGACTCTAAATAGTCTTTTCTCATTACTCAGGTTTTTCTAATTTACATTTAAAACATTTTCAGCTATTTTCCAACTTCTTCTCTGTGCTTGTCAGCTTTTAGCAGTTCAGCACTTTTGTTTTCAGGTGCAAATTTCTGTATTTTTCATATCATTCAACATTTTTAACTTAAAATTCAGCAATTAATTCATTTCAGTGCATATATTCAGATTCAAGCATTCACACTGCAGTTTCTTCAGAAAATGCACTTTCTAGTTAGTGTGAATGCTTGTAAAAGCATTCACAGTATTGTTCTTCTAATCTTTATTATTATTATATTTTATTCTTCCGTACGTTTTTTGTAGTCCTACTCCTTCAAAACCGTTCAACTTAGAAAAACCATTCAAACACCGTTAGATTCCTCTTCTTTTGGACATGACTGCTTCTATTTTTCTCATTTTTAACATTTATATTTTTAATTTTATTCAACTTTTTTCAACAAAAATTTCCCATGTATTTCAATGGGGAGACCCTTCAAATCCTCATTCAACTTACTCATTTTCAAACTGTATCTACTTCAACATACGTTGACATAGAGCCACCATTCAAACTTTAAAACGAAGACAAGACATTCAACTATTCAACTTGTATTTATCTTTTCAATATCTGTTATACTTTTCTTCAGTTCCAGTTTAAGTTTCATGATGTTTTTTCAGCCGTTTCAGAGTTTATAATGGGTGTGTATGGGACGGAATGTTGGGGCTAGAGTGAGACAGCTGAACTGCTAGAGTGAGAGGAGCAAAAAAATTTAATCTGAAAATCTTTTTAAAACTGCTGCTGTGTCCACGGTGTTTGCTCTACAGGTATGATTTTACCCTCAAAACGTAGCCATCGCTGTCCTCTTTCATCCAATGTGTTTACTATTGTACTAGGTGTTATGGTTCTTTCATAAATGTCACCAAAGCACAGCCTCCTCCCTCCAACTCCTCCATAGACTCTAATGTTAAAATGGCTCAGAAGGTTCGTTTGAAAATCAGAAGAGCATGGTGTTTTTACACTGTCACCACGTCCATATAATAAACTCCACAGGCATGAAAACTGAGAATTAGGTAGACTAGACATTGCTGTCGCTCACGGTGAAAGAATTTCTTCAATACGACTTGTACTTTTCATTTGGGAGCGATTTGTTTCGGCCTGACTTTTCTGTTCATTTTAAGCAGCTAAAGTGAGGTGCATGTCTGTGCGTGTGTATGGAGCCATTGGGTGCAGTCACTATAGCAACCAGGCTCACACCTGCCTGCCTAACGAGCTCTCTCTCTCTCACTGTGCCAAGATTCATCTTAAACACTTCTCTTTCAACTGCTGCTGTGTCCACAGTGTTTGCTCTACAGCCATCATTTTACCCTCAAAACGTCGCCATCGTTCTTCTCTTTCCAACACCGTGTCTTTCAAAGCTCAGAGATGTAAAGTTTTTAAACTGTGTGGATCCAAGTGGAGGGATCACATTTTAGTCATTCAGTGATTCAAAGAATATGAACTTTTAATATTCATTCAGATGTTTTCTGACTCTAAATTTTCTTTTCTCATTACTTAGGTTTTTCTAATTTACATTTAATACATTTTTAGCTATTTTCCAACTTCTTCTCTGTGCTTGTCAGCTTTTAGCAGTTCAGCACTTTTGTTTTCAGGTGAAAATTTCTGTATTTTTCATCTCATTCAACATTTTTAACTTAAAATTCAGCAATTAATTCTTTTCAGTGCATATATTCAGATTCAAGCATTCACACTGCAGTTTCTTCAGAAAATGCACTTTCTAGTTAGTGTGAATGCTTGTAAAAGCATTCACAGTATTGTTCTTCTAATCTTTATTATTATTATTATCTATACCACATTCCGTACGTTTTTTGGCATCTAACTCCTTCAAAACCGTTCAACTTAGAAAAACCATTCAAACACCGTTAGATTCCTCTTCTTTTGGACATTAATGCTTCTACTTTTCTCATTTATAACATTTATATTTTTAAAATTATTCAACTTTTTTCAACAAAAATTTCCCATGTATTTCAATGGGGAGACCCTTCAAATCCTCATTCAACTTACTCATTTTCAAACTGTATCTACTTCAACATACGTTGACATAGAGCCACCATTCAAACTTTAAAACGAAGACAAGACATTCAACTATTCAACTTGTATTTATCTTTTCAATATCTGTTATACTTTTTCTTCAATTCCAGTTTAAGTTTCATGATGATTTTTCAGCCGTTTCAGAGTTTATAATGGGTGTGTATGGGACGGAATGTTGGGGCTAGAGTGAGACAGCTGAACTGCTAGAGTGAGAGGAGCGAAAAAATTAATCTTAAAATCTTTTTTAAAACTGCTGCTGTGTCCGCAGCGTTTGCTCTACAGGTATGATTTTACCCTCAAAACGTAGCCATCGCTGTCCTCTTTCATCCAATGTGTTTACTATTGTACTAGGTGTTATGGTTCTTTCATAAATGTCACCAATGCACAGCCTCCTCCCTCCAACTCCTCCATAGACTCTAATGTTAAAATGGCTCAGAAGGTTCGTTTGAAAACCAGAAGTACAGGCTGTCTTTACACTGTCACCACGTCCATATAATAAACTCCACAGGCATGAAAACTGAGAATTAGGTAGACTGGACATTGCTGCCGCTCACGGTGAAAGAATTTCATCAATAGGACCTGTACTTTTCATTTGGGAAGGATTTGTTTCGACCTGACTTTTCTGTTCATTTTAAGCAGCAAAAGTGAGGTGCATGTCTGTGAGCGTGTGTATGGAGCCATTGGGTGCAGTCACTATAGCAACCAGGCTCACACCTGCCTGCCTAACGAGCTCTGTCTCTCACTGTGCCAAGATTCATCTTAAACACTTCTCTTTCAACTGCTGCTCTGTCCACAGTGTTTGCTCTACAGCCATCATTTTACCCTCAAAACGTCGCCATCGTTCTTCTCTTTCCAGCACCATGTGTTTCAAAGCTCAGAGATTTAAACCTTTAAAAGCGTGTGGATCCAAGTGGAGGGATCACATTTTAGTCATTCAGTGATTCAAAGAATATGAACTTTTAATATTCATTCAGATGTTTTCTGACTCTAAATTTTCTGTTCTCATTTCTTAGGTTTTCCAAATTTTAATTTAAAAACTTTTCAGCTATTTTCCAACTTCTTCTGTGTGAACATCAACTTTCAAAAGTTCTGCACTTTTGTTTTCAGGTTAAAAACTCTGTATTTTCCAGCTCATTCAACATTTTTATTTTTAACTTAAAATTCAGCAATTAATTCATTTCAGTGCATACATTCAGATTCAAGCATTCACACTGCAGTTTCTTCAGAAAATGCACTTTCTAGTTCTATTTTATTATCTATTCCGTACGTTTTTTGTACTCCTACTCCTTCAAAACCGTTCAACTTAGAAAAACCATTCAAACACCGTTAGATTCCTCTTCTTTTGGACATGACTGCTTCTACTTTTCTCATTTTTAACATTTATATTTTTAATTTTATTCAACTTTTTCAACAAAAATTTCCCATGTATTTCAATGGGAGACCCTTCAAATCCTCATTCAACTTACTCATTTTCAAACTGTATCTACTTCAACATACGTTGACATAGAGCCACCATTCAAACTTTAAAACGAAGACGAGACATTCAACTATTCAAATTGTATTTATCTTTTCAATATCTGTTATACTTTTTCTTCAGTTCCAGTTTAAGTTTCATGATGTTTTTTCAGCCGTTTCAGCGTTTATAATGGGTGTGTATGGGACGGAATGTTGGGGCTAGAGTGAGACAGCTCAACTGCTAGAGTGAGAGGAGCGAAAAAATTAATCTTAAAATCTTTTTAAAACTGCTGCTGTGTCCGCAGCGTTTGCTCTACAGGTATGATTTTACCCTCAAAACGTAGCCATCGCTGTCCTCTTTCATCCAATGTGTTTACTATTGTGCTAGGTGTTATGGTTCTTTCATAAATGTCACCAAAGCACAGCCTCCTCCCTCAACTCCTCCATAGACTCCAATGTTAAAATGGCTCAGAAAGTTCCTTTGAAAATCAGAAGAGCAGGCTGTCTTTACACTGTCACCACGTCCATATAATAAACTCCACAGGCATGAAAACTGAGAATTAGGTAGACTAGACATTGCTGCCGCTCACGGTTAAAGAATTTTGTCAATACGACTTATACTTTTCATTTGGGAGCGATTTGTTTGGGCCTGACTTTTCTGTTCATTTTAAGCAGCAAAAGTGAGGTGCATGTCTGCGTGTGTATATGGGCCATTGGGTGCAGTCACTATAGCAACCAGGCTCACACCTGCCTGCTTAACGAGCTCTCTCTCTCACTGTGCCAAGATCATTTTAAACACTTCTCTTTCAACTGCTGCTGTGTCCACAGTGTTTGCCCTACAGCCATCATTTTACCCTCAAAACGTCGCCATCGATGTTCTCTTTCCAACAGCATGTCTTTCAAAGCTCAGAAATATAAACTTTTTAAACTGTGTGGATACAAGTGGAGGGATCACACATTTCAGTCATTCAGTGATTCAAAGAATATGAACTTTTAATATTCATTCAGATGTTTTCTGACTCTAAATTTTCTTTTCTCATTACTTAGGTTTTTCTAATTTACATTTAAAACATTTTCAGCTCTTTTCCAACTTCTTCTGTGTGGATTTCAGCTTTTAGCAGTTCAGCACTTTTGTTTTCAGGTGCAAATTTCTGTATTTTTCATCTCATTCAAAATTCCTAACTTAAATTCAGCAATTAATTTATTTCAGTGCATACATTCAGATTCAAGCATTCACACTGCAGTTTCTTCAGAAAATGCACTTTCTAGTTCTATTTTATTATTGTGTGGATGCTTTATGCATCCACACTATTGAGTTCCTGTTTCTCTTTATTCTTTATTATACTTTATTATTATTGTGTGGATGCTTTATGCATCCACACTATTGAGTTCCTGTTTCTCTTTATTCTTTATACTTTATTATTCTAGTTGCCACTTTTTGTACGTTTTTTGGCACTTAACTACTTTAACAATTTTCAGCCGATTTTCACCGTTCAAATTTTAAACTATTCTGCTATTTCTGCTAATGATGGCTATGACTTTTGGTATTTTATGCTATTATACTTTTTAAATATTAAGCTTTTTTCCTTTAATTTGTCCCATTGAAATGAATGGAAACTTCCACAATTCTGCTAAAACTTGCTTGTTTTTGAAACTTAACTACATTCTCATACTTTCGCCTAGAACAACCATTCAAATTTTAAAATGTTCACAAATTATTGGGCTATTCATGAATGATTCAGCTTTTTCATATCTGTTACCGTTTTCATCTTATCCCTCTTTAAGTTTTGATTTTCATTTTTGTGATTTTTCACAAAATACATGCGTTGTTATGGTTGCTATGCACTTGGCTTCCAGTGTGCCACTGTAGGTTTCGCAGTCTTCTCTTCATGTCCGAACAACTTCTTGCTACTTGCTCAATTTTCACTCAACTTCCACAAATTATACATCAAAACGTAGGTATTTTTGCTGGCTTTCAGAAAATGTCACCATCATTGTTGTGAGATTTATAGAATTTTGGCAAATCTCCTCAGACCAACACAAAGTCGGAAAACTCTCCATAGAAAGTCAATGGAGAGTTTGTTCAAAATCATCGCTTGATTTCTGTAATGAGAGGCATATTCGAATCGTCATATCTCCTTAACGAAGCGAAGTTAAAACATGAGGCTTGTCCCGTATATCTTCAGACACTCCTGACGCTCACAATTCAAGAATTTTTTTCTCACCTATTACCGTTCTGAAATGAGTTAGACTTGTTTGAGGGTAGGAAATTCGTCCTTCGCTCAGATTTCTTCAGATTTCAAACTCTGAAATGAACAACTTTTTCTCTCGTCATATCTTTTTTTTGGATTTCCACAGAGACCTGAAAATTTCCATGACTGTTCACCAAAGCCTGCTGTCTCTTACGGTGAAAGAATGATATCGATACTCCAAATAGATTTAGAGTTAGAAAGCGTTGTTTGAGGGCAAGTCAAGGCAGTTTTCGCTTGCCTCTACTCAGTTATGGTGCATTACAAGTCAACTATCTTCAATAATTCATATTTTAATGATAAATTGTCAAGACTTGAAGATTCCCCATCTCTTCTGAACAAAACGGTGTAAGAATGACCGTTCTAGCCCCTACGGTTAGGAAATTATGGCCATTTGTTTGAGAGGAATCCTCACTATGAGAAATAGACTGCAAAAATCCTGCCTCTCTCTGTTCTGAGTGTGTGTAAAACGGCTGCACCTGTTTTGGCGGGAAAAAGTACACAGCCTCTCTGATTGGTGGATTCAAATTTAGCAGCTCCCAGGCTGCTTGAATGACCTAGAAACTTGCTCCTCTCTCCTGTGTGTGTGTGTGTGTGTGTGTGTGTGTGTGTGTGTGTGTGTGTGTGTGTGAGAGAGAGAGAGAGAGAGGGCGAGACAGAGTTTTTATGGGAGCATCTTATTGTATGATTTAAATTCAATATATTTAGACTGGTTGACTGAATTTGATCCTGTGTGTGTCTCTCTGTGCATGTGTGTTTCCATATGTTTCCATATTTGTGATTGTGTGACTGTTACACTTTTTTGCTGAGTTTTTTTTTTTCATTTAACAAGTACATTTGAAGGACCCTTAGCATGTTCAGCATTTTTCAACTGTCCATTTTGCTTTTCCAATTTTTCTGTTTAAGTTATTACTATTGTGCTGAATCATACTATTTCTGCTATTTTATAAGATTTGTGCTAAATATAGTATTTCTGCCCAATATAGTATTTCTGATTAATTATAGTTTTTCTACCAAATCATATTACATTATTTTTGCTTTTTATAGGATTTTTATAGGATATTTATATTGCTTAATATAGTATTTCTGCTTTTTATAGGATTTGTGCTTAATATAGTATTTCTGCTTTTTATAGGATTTGTGCTTAATACAGTATTTCTGCTAAATGTAGTATTTATGCTTAATCACACTATTACTATATATTTCTGCCAGCTCCCCAACCAATCATGTCTGAGGTCTGCCGTTTCTTCTCTCGTCATATCTCAGCGACGGATGTACAAAGAGCAATGAAAATCGCAGTCAAAGTACACCAAAGTCCGCTGATTCACCCAGTACAAGAATTATGCTTCTAGTCCACCTAGTTTTTGAGTTACACGACGTTTTGTAACTCCAAAAACGGCGCTCTTTGCCTCTCACTGCGATCTAATTCTGACTGCTCATCACCCTGTTTCCCAAGAGCCCACTGTCTTTCTCAGTGGCGCAGCTGGTAATGACACAGGTCTGCAACCCAAAGGTCGTGGGTTCAACTCCACCTTGGACAATATGTTTTTGCCCTACAAATTAATACACTATCACAGACCACTAATTCATATTCATCATTTATTACAATTCTGCAAACTTTTATGATTTTAGCAGCTTTTCTAATATTGACCTCAGATCCTTGTTAACACTCCATGGCACAAATACTGTTCCTTTAGGCTCTGTGTATGTGTGTGTGTATCAATATTTCTCCCATTTTAAAGTATTACTCCTCCATAATTGTATTTCTGTTAAATCAAAGTACTTTTACTACATCTTAGTACTTCTGCTCAATCATAGTATTTCTGCTAAATCATAGTATTTTTGCCAAATCATGGTTTTTGTGCCAAATCATCAGAATCGTGTTTATTGGCCAAGTATATGTGCAGACAAATACAAGGAATTTCGTTCCGGTAGATGGTGGCTCTCGAGCACAGCAATGTAAATCTCACACACACACACACACACACACACACACACACACACCCACACACACACGTATCTATATATACATTACACATGCATACACATACATACACAAAGCTGTGTAAACCAACTATAAATAACTAATCTAAACGTATATACATAAAATACAGAAATGAAATGAGGTGGAATGAATACTACAGAATGTACATAAGGTGCAGTTGCAGTCTGGCAGTGGGAGCAGTGTGACAGTTCAACTGTTTAGAAGGGAGATGGCGAGGGAAAGAAACTGTTCCTGTGTCGGGTGGTCCTGGTCTGCAGGCTTCTGTACCGTCTGCCAGAGGGCAGCAGATCAAAAGTCTGTGTCCAGGGTGTGAGGGGTCTGTGATGATTTTCCCTGCCCGTTTCCTGGTTCTTGAGAGGTACAGATCCTGGATGGAGGGCAGGGGGCCGCCGATGATCCTTTCTGCTGCCTGTACAGTCCGCTGCAGTCTGCACCTGTCCTGTTTAGTGGCTGCACCATACCAGACTGTGATGGAGGAGCACAGGACAGACTCAATGACTGCAGTGTAGAACTGGATCAGCAGCTCCTGTGGAAGACTGTACTTCCCCAGTTGTCTCAGGAAGTACATCCTCTGCTGGGTCTTTTTGAGGATGGAGGTGATGTTGGTCTCCACTTCAGGTCCTGGGAGATGGTGGTACCCAGCAACTTGAAGATCTCCAGAGTCGACACAGGGCTGTCTGATATGATGAGGGGGGGCAGAGTTGAGGGATGTCTCCTGAAGTCCACTGTCATCTCTACAGTTTTAAGAGTGTTCAGCTCCAGATTGTGCTGACTGCACCAGAGTACCAGCCGCTCAACTCATCATAACATTTGTGTTATGTTATAGTATTACTACTAAGTGGAGGAATTTCTAAAATGTTACAGTATATGTGCTGATTACAGTATTTCTGTATAATAGAATTTTGGCAAATCTCCTCACACCAACACAAAGTCTGAAAACTGCATAGAAAGTCAATGGAGAGCTTGTTCAAAATCACCACTGGATTTCTCTAATGAGAGGCATTTTCAAATCGTCATATCTCAACGCAGCAAAGTTAAGACATGAGGCTTGTGCCAATATATCTTCAGACACTCCTGACGCCCACAATTCAAGAATTTCTTTCTCACCTATTACCATTTGGCCATGAATTGGGTTTGTTTGAGGGTAGAAATTCATCCCTCGCTCACATTTCTTCATATTTCAAACTCTGGAAATGAGGCACTTTTTTCTCTCGTCATATCTTTTTGATGGATTTCCACACAGACCTGAAAATTTCCATGATTGTTCACCAAAGCCTGCTGTCTCTTACGGTGAAAGAATGATATCGATACTCCAAATAGATTTAGAGTTAGAAAGCATTATTTGAGGGCAAGTCAAGGCAGTTTTCGCTTTGCCTCTACTCAGTTATGGTGCATTAGAAGTCAAATATCTTCAATAATTCATATTGTAATGATAAATTGTCAACACTTGAAGATTCCCCATCTCTTCTGAACAAAACGGTGTAAGAATGACCGTTCTAGCCCCTACGGTTAGGAAATTATGGCCATTTGTTTGAGAGGAATCCTCACTATGAGAAATACACTGCAGAAATCCTGTCTCTCTCTGTGCTGAGTGTGTAAAACGGCTGCACCTGTTTTGGCGGGAAAAAGTACACAGCCTCTCTGATTGGTGGATTCAAATTTAGCAGCTCCCAGGCTGCTTGACTGACCTAGAAACTTGCTTGTCTCTCCCTATGTGTGTGTGTGTGTGTGTGTGTGTGTGTGTGTGTGTGTGTGTGTGAGAGAGAGAGAGAGAAAGGGAGGCGAGAGAGAGTTTTATGGGAGCATCTTATTATATGATTTAAATTCAATATATTTAGACTGGTTGACTGAATTTGGTCCTGTGTGTGTCTCTCTGTGCATGTGTGTTTCCATATGTGTCCATATTTGTGATTGTGTCACTGTTATACTTTTTTTTGCTGATTTTTTTCATTTAACAATTACATTTTAGGGACCCTTAGCATGTTCAGGATTCTTTCAGCTGTCCATTTTGCTTTTCCAATTTTTCTATTTAAGTTATTACTATTGTGTTGAGTCATAGCATTTCTGCTGCTTTTCAGTATTTGTGCTAAATACAGCATTTCTGCAAAATCATACTATGTCTGCTATTTTATGAGATTTGTGCTAAATACAGCATTTCTGCTAAATCATACTCTTTCTGCTATTTCATAAGATTTGTGCTAAATATAGTGTTTCTGCTATTTCTGCCAAATTTAGTATTTTTGATTAATTAGGGTTTTTCTACCAAATCATAGTACAGTTTTACTGCTTTTTATAGGATTTTTAGAGGATATTTATATTGCTTAATATAGTATTTCTGCTTAATTATAGTATTTCTGCCATTTTATAGTATTTGTGCTAAAACATAGTATTTCTACTAAATGTAGTATTTATGCTTAATCATACTATTTGTATATATTTCTGCCAGGTCCCCAGGCAGCTAATCCTCTGTGAGGACTGATACATACAAAATTTACATATCAGGGCCTGCACGGCTTCCCAGCCAGCCAATCATATCTGAGGTCTGCCCTTTCTTCTCTCGTCATATCTCAGCGACAGATGTACAAAGAGCAATGCAAATCACAGTCAAAGTACACGAAAGTACGCTGATTCACCCAGTACAAGAATTATGCTTCTAGTCCACCTAGTTTTTGAGTTACACGACGTTTTGTAACTCCAAAAACAGCGTTTTTCGCCTCTCACCGCAATCTAATTCTGACTGCTCATCACCCTGTTTTCCAGGCGCTTGCTCTCTTTCCCAGTGGCGCAGTTGGTAATGACACAGGTCTGCAATCCAAAGGTCGTGGGTTCAATTACACCTTGGGCAGCATGTTTTTTTCCCTACAAATTAATACACTATCACAGACCACTAATTCATATTCATCATTTATTACAATTCTGCAAACTTTTATGATTTTAGCAGCTTTTCTAATATGGACCTCAGATTCTTGTTAACACTCCATGGCACAAATACTGTTCCCTTTAGGCTCTGTGTATGTGTGTGTGTATCAATATTTCTCCCATTTTAAAGTATTACTCCTCCATAATTGTATTTCTGTTAAATCAAAGTACTTTTACTACATCTTAGTACTTCTGCTCAATCATAGTATTTCTGCTAAATCATAGTATTTTTCCAAATTATGGTTTTTGTGCCAAATCATAACATTTGTTTCATGTTATAGTATTACTACTAAGTCGAGGAATTTCTGTCATGTTACACTATATGTGCTGATTACAGTATTTCTGCTAAATCATAGTATTTCTACTATATTATATTTTTCTTTCTAAATATAGCATTTCTGCTATATAATTGTATTACTGCTATGTTATAATATTTGTGCTAAACCAGAGTATTTCTGCTGAAACATAGTATTTCTGCCAAATGATAGTATTTCTGTCAAATTACAGTATTTGTGCTAAAACATAGTATTTTTAAAAAAAATTCAATATTAATAGTAAATTACAGTGTCTCTGGTAAATCACAGCATTTCTGCTATGTTGTACTGTTTTTCTAAATCATAGTATTTCTGTAATGTTTAAGAATGTTTGGCTAAATATATTCTTTCTGTTATCTTATACTATTTCTCCTAAATTCTTGTATTTTTGAGAAGTTATCGTGTTTCTGGTAAGTTACAATTTTTCTGCTAAGTTCTGCTATGCTATTGTATTTCTGCCAAGTATTATGTTTCCTCTAAGATATTGCAGTTCTGCTAAGTTACTACATTTTAGCAAAGTTCCTTTGCTTCTGCAAAGTTTTTACAAATTCTGCAACTTTTCAGCTTTTTCTGCTAGTTTCAGCAGACAGCTTCAGCATTACAGCATCCACACTGCATTTTCGCAGGAAATGCAAATTTTTCTAGTTCTAGTTGCAACTTTTTGTACTTTTTTCGGCACTTTTCTACTTCCACAATTTTCAACCGATTTTTACCGTTCAAATTTTAAACTATTCTGCTATTTCTGCTAATGTGCGCTATGACTTTTGGTATTTTTAACTGTTATACTTTTTAAAATATTAAGCTTTTATGCTGCTTTTTTGTCCCATTGAAATGAATGGAAAACTTCCAAAATTCTGCTAAAACTTGCTTGATTTTGAAACTTAACTACTTTGTCCTACTTTCGCCTAGAACAACCATTCAAACTTTAAAATGTTCTCAAATTATTGGGCTATTTATGAATGATTCAGCTTTTTCATATCTGTTACCATTTTCATCTTATCCCTGTTTAAGTTTTCAGTTTCATTTTTGTGATTTTTCACAAAATACATGCGTTGTTATGGTTGCTATGCAGTTGGTTCTAAGTGAGCCACTGTACCTTTGGAAATTTTCTCTTCATGTCCGAACAACTTCTTGCTACTCGCTCAATTTCCACTCAACCCACACAAATTATACATCAAAACGTAGGTATTTTTTTGCTGGCTTTCAGAAAATGTCACTATCATTGTTGTGGGATTTATAGAATTTTGGCAAATCTCCTCAGACCAACACAAAGTCTCAAAAATCCCCATAGAAAGTCAATGGAGAGTTCGTTTAAAATCACCGCTTGATTTCTGTAATGAGAGGCATTTTTGAATCGTCATATCTCCCCAACGAAGCGAAGTTAAGACATGAGGCTTGTGCCAATATATCTTCAGACACTCCTGATGCTCACAATTCAAGAATTGTTTTCTCATCTATTACCATTTGGCCATGAATTACGTTTGTTTGAGGGTAGGAAATTCGTCCCTCGCTCAGATTTCTTCAGATTTCAAACTCTGGAAATGAGACACTTTTTTCTCTCGTCATATCTTTTTGATAGATTTCCACAGAGACCTGAAAATTTCCATGACTGTTCACCAAAGCCTGCTGTTTCTTACGGTGAAAGAATGATTTTGATGCTCCATATAGATTTAGAGTTAGAAAGCGTTGTTTGAGGGCAAGTCAAGGCAGATTTTGCTTGCCTCTACTCAGTTATGGTGCATTAGAAGTCAAATATCGTCAATAATTCATATTTTAATGATAAATTGTCAACACTTTAAGATTCCCCCATCTCTTCTGAACAAAACGGTGTAAGAATGACCGTTCTAGCCCCTACGGTTAGGAAATTATAGCCATTTGTTTGAGGGGAGTCCTCACTATGAGAAATTCACTGCAGAAATCCTGTCTCTGTGCTCTGTGTGTGTAAAAACGGCTGCACCTGTTTTGGCGGGAAAAAGTACACAGCCTCTCTGATTGGTGGATTCAAATTTAGCAGCTCCCAGGCTGCTTGACTGACCTAGAAACTTGATTTTCTCTCCCTGTGTGTGTGTGTGTGTGTGTGTGTGTGTGTGTGTGTGTGTGTGAGAGACAGAGAGAGAGAGAGAGGGCGAGAGAGAGTTTTTATGGGAGCATCTTATTGTATGATTTAAATTCAATATATTTAGACTGGTTGCCTGAATTTGATCCTGTGTGTCTCTCTGTGCTTGTGTGTTTCCATATGTGTCCATATTTGTGATTGTGAGACTGTTATACTTTTTTTTGCTGATTCTTTTTTCATTTAACAATTACATTTGAGTGACCCTTAGAATGTTCAGCATTTTTTCAGCTGTTCTTAATATAATATTTCTGCTTAATTATAGTATTTGTGCCATTTTATAGTATTTGTGTTAAAACATAGTATTTCTACTAAATGCAGTATTTCCGGGTAATCATTGTATTTCTATATATTTCTGCCAGGTCCCCAGGGAGTCAGTCCTAATATTCAAATTTACATATCAGGACCTGGACGGCTTCCCAGCCAGCCAATCATATCTGAGTCCTGGCACATTCAAATTTGCATATTGGGACCTTCATGGCTTCTCAGCCAGCCAATCATATCTGAGTCCTGGCACATTTAAATTTGCATATTGGGCATTCATGGCTTCCCAGCCAGCCAATCATATCTGAGTCCTGGGACCTTCATGGCTTCTCAGCCAGCCAATCATATCTGAGTCTTGGCACATTCAAATTTGCATATTGTTGCCTTCATGGCTTCCCAGCCAGCCAATCATATCTGAGTCCTGGCACATTTAAATTTGCATATTGGGACCTTCATGGCTTCCCAGCCAGCCAATCATATCTGAGTCCTGGCACATTTAAATTTGCATATTGGGACCTTCGTGGCTTCTAAGCCCACCAATCATCTATGTCATATATCTCTAATATTTCATATTTTTATTTTAAATGGTCAGCATTTCAAGATTCCCCTATGTCTTCTGAATAAAATGGTCTAAGAATGACTGTTTTAGCCCCTACGGTTAGAAATTTATGGCTGTTTGTTTGAGGGGAATTCTCACTATGAGAAATAGACTGCAAAAATCCTGTCTCTCTCTGTGCTGCATGTGTAGAAGCCTGCACTTAGTGAACCAGTTTTGGCGGAAAAAGCACACAGCCTCTCTGATTGGTGGATTCAAATTGAGAAGCTCACAGCTGTTTGACTGACCTAGAAACATGCTATTAACAGCCCCTGTTCACTTGCTGCTGCTGTCTGTCTGTCTGTCTGTCTGTCATTTAAATTCAATATATTTAGACTGGTTGACTGAATTTGATCCTGTGTGTGTCTCTCTGTGCATGTGTGTTTCCATATGTTTCCATATTTGTAATTGTGTGACTGTTATACTTTTTTTTGCTGATTTTTTTTTTCATTTCACAATTACATTTGAGGGACCCTTAGCATGTTCAGGATTTTTCAGCTGTCCATTTTGCTTTTCCAATTTTTCTATTTAAGTTATTACTATTGTGCTAAGTCATAGCATTTCTGCTATTTCATAAGATTTGTGCTAAATATAGTGTTTCTGCTAAAAAATAGTATTTCTGCCAAATATAGTATTTTTGATTAATTATAGTTTTTCTACCAAATCATAGTACAGTTTTACTGCTTTTTATATGGCTTCTAAGACAACCAATCATATCTGAGGCCTGGCACATTCAGATTTGCATATTGGGACCTTCATGGCTTCTAAGCCAACCAATTCTCTATGTCATATATCTCTAATATTTCATATTTTTATTTTCAGTGGTCAGCATTTCAAGATTCCCCTATGTCTTCTGAATAAAATGGTCTAAGAATGACTGTTTTAGCCCCTACGGTTAGAAATTCATGGCTGTTTGTTTGAGGGGAATTCTCACTATGAGAAATAGACTGCAAAAATCCTGTCTCTCTCTGTGCTGCATGTGTAAAAGCCTGCACTTGGTGCACCAGTTTTTAGGCGGAAAAAGCACACAGCCTCTCTGATTGGTGGATTCAAATTTAGCAGCTCCCAGGCTTGCAAGACTGACCTAGAAACATGCTGCTAACAGCCCCTGTTCACTTTCTGCTGCTGCTGCTGTGTGTGTGTGTGTGTGTGTGTGTGTGTGTGTGTGTGTGTGTGTGTGTGTGCGTGCGTGCGTGTGTGTGTGAGAGAGAGAGAGAGAGAGATACACAGAAAGACCCTTTTTAGGGTAGAATCTCATTGTTGGATAAAAATGTAATATATTCAGACTGGTTGACTGGCATAGACCCTGCCTGTGTGTCTCTCTCTGTACATTTGTGTATCTATATTTGATTTCTTATGTATCTGTTGACTGTTCTTATTTGTTTTTCTTCTAAATGTATTTTTGTTTTATTTTTTCACAGGTGAATAACAAATAGTTTTCAGCGAACTTAACCATGTTCCTTTTTATTCAGCTTGTCATTTTACCTTTCCAATATTTTCACTTAAGTTATTACTATTCCGCTCAATCATAGTATCTCTTCTAAATCATTGTTATTAAGCTATATTGTAGGATTTCTGCTAAATCATAGTATTTCCACTATATTATATTTTTCTTTCTAAATATAGCATTTCTGCTATAGAATAGTATTTCTGCTATGTTATAATATTTGTGCTAAACTGGAGTATTTTTGTTAAAACATAATATTCATATAAAATTAAAATATTCATAGTATATTACAGTGTCTCTGGTAAATCACAGCATTTCTGCTATGTTGTACTGTTTTTCTAAATCATAGTATTTCTGTAATGTTTAAGAATGTTTGGCTAAATATATTCTTTCTGTTATCTTATACAATTTCTCCTAAATTCTTGTATTTTTGACAAGTTATCGTGTTTCTGGTAAGTTACAATATTTCTGCTAAGTTCTGCTATGCTATTGTATTTCTGTCAAGTATTATGTTTCCTCTAAGATATTGCAGTTCTGCTAAGTCACTACATTTTAGCAAAGTTCCTTTGCTTCTGCAAAGTTTTTACAATTTCTGCAACTTTTCAGCTTTTTCAGCTAGTTTCAGCAGGCAGCTTCAGCTTTAAAGCATCCACACTGCATTTTCGCAGGAAATGCAAATTTTTCTAGTTATTATAGATTCCGTACGTTTTTTGTACTCTATCTCCTTCAAAACCGTTCAACTTAGAAAAACCATTCAAACACCGTTAGATTCCTCTTCTTTTGGACATGACTGCTTGTATTTTTCTCATTTATAACATTTATATTTTTAAAATTATTCAACTTTTTTCAACAAAAATTTCCCATGTATTTCAATGGGGAGACCCTTCAAATCCTCCTTCAACTTACTCCTCTTTAAACTGTATCTACTTCAACATACGTTGATGTAGAGCCACCATTCAAACTTTAAAACGAAGACAAGACATTCAACTATTCAACTTGTATTTATCTTTTCAATATCTATTATACTTTTTCTTCAGTTCCAGTTTAAGTTTCATGATGTTTTTTCAGCCGTTTCAGAGTTTATAATGGTTGTGTATGGGACGGAATGTTGGGGCTAGAGTGAGACAGCTCAACTGCCAGAGTGAGAGGAACAAAAAAATTAATCTTAAAATCTTTTTTAAAACTGCTGCTGTGTCCGCGGCGTTTGCTCTACATGTATGATTTTACCCTCAAAACGTAGCCATCGCTGTCCTCTTTCACCCAATGTGTTTACTATTGTCCTAGGTGTTATGGTTCTTTCATAAATGTCACCAATGCACAGCCTCCCCCCTCCAACTCTTCCATAGACTCTAATGTTAAAATGGCTCAGAAGGTTCGTTTGAAAATCAGAAGAGCATGGTGTCTTTCCACTGTCACCACGTCCATATAATAAACTCCACAGGCATGAAAACTGAGAATTAGGTAGACTAGACATTGCTGTCGCTCACGGTGAAAGAATTTTGTCAATACGACTTGTACTTTTCATTTGGGAACGATTTGTTTCGGCCTGACTTTTCTGTTCATTTTAAGCAGCAAAAGTGAGGTGCATGTCTGTGTGCGTGTGTATGGAGCCATTGGGTGCAGTCACTATAGCAACCAGGCTCACACCTGCCTGCCTATCGAGCTCTGTCTCTCACTGTGCCAAGATTCATCTTAAACACTTCTCTTTCAACTGCTGCTGTGTCCACAGTGTTTGCTCTACAGCCATCATTTTACCCTCAAAACGTCGCCATCGTTGTTCTCTTTCCAACACTGTGTCTTTCAAAGCTCAGAGATGTAAAGTTTTTAAACTGTGTGGATCCAAGTGGAGGGATCACATTTTAGTCATTCAGTGATTCAAAGAATATGAACTTTTAATATTCATTCAGATGTTTTCTGACTCTAAATTTTCTTTTCTCATTACTTAGGTTTTTCTAATTTACATTTAAAACATTTTTAGCTATTTTCCAACTTCTCTGTGCTTGTCAGCTTTTAGCAGTTCAGCACTTTTGTTTTCAGGTGAAAATTTCTGTATTTTTCATCTCATTCAACATTTTTAACTTAAAATTCAGCAATTAATTCTTTTCAGTGCATATATTCAGATTCAAGCATTCACACTGCAGTTTCTTCAGAAAATGCACTTTCTAGTTATTAATAGTGATTTTGCATCCAGATGCATTCAGATGTTCAAATATATTGGTATTATATTAGTCTTTATTACAGGTCCAAGAAGAACCACTTTAAACTGTTGAGTTGAATTTATAATCTTAAATGTTTATATGCAGACTGCATGGTGAAAGAAAAGGCCCCCACGTAGAGTAACTCTGTGCCAAAATGAGACAGGAAACACTTCTGCAAGGCATGCTTCTGCAGAAGTGAAACCGAAAGCAGAGTCTCAGTGCAATAATTCTGAGGAGCAGTTTCGATGATGCTATTGTCTTTTATGCATTTATCTTTGATTAAGCTTCAAGTAGTTGTATTAGATTGAAACATTTGTTTTATACATTTTATATATCAGTCAAGATTATTACACACATACACACACACATAGTTTCAGTACATGCTGGCCTTCTGTCTGGTGGAAAGGTTACGAGGTTTAGCCGATGAAGTGAAGGGTGAAACAAAGGGCAGCAGAAGCTGACACATACACATACATATAAGTAGACTCATTTAGTAGGTAAGAAGTTAAGATGTGTTTTGCTATAACTGCAAAGTTGGGGTGCGTACGTGTTAGTCTGTTCCAGGAAGTACACCAGATGTCCCAGAGATAAGCGACAGTGAAGGCGAGCTGAGGGGAAGCACCGAGCCGAAGACGATGTTCTCTGGACTGTGTCAAGGGTTGACAGAACTTTTGTGGTTTTGGAGTGACGTATACTGTATTGAGACTGCCAACCCTATAAAGCCTTTGTCTGACTATTGTAAAGTAGTTCAACACTGATTGGGCGGTTGGACTCACACATGTGTTCATTAAAATGTCATCTAATTGCACCTGGCTGGATCTGTGGTTATTTTTGGATTCCCCTCAATATCTGAACCTTAACAACAGTCTGGGTGCAGCCACAGCAAAAGCCCTCTCTCCCCTAGTCTTTAATCTGTACCTGGGAACATCTAAAAGCATCAAGTCTGCTGACCTCAAAGATCTCCTGGGGCAGTAAATGCTAAGAAGCTCTGCCAAGTAAGGAGGTGCAGTACCGTTAAGAACCTTAAAAACCAGCAGTAAAATTTTAAAATCAATCCTAAAAGCAACTGGGAGCCAGTGGAGAGAGCAGAGGACCGGAGTGATGTGGTCTCTCTTTTTGGAACCGGTCAGCATGCGAGCAGCAGCATTCTGCACCAGTTGGAGGCGATGCAGACAGGAACGATCTAAACCAGTATACAGGGAGTTACAGTAGTCCAGCCGTGAAGTAATAAAAGCATGGACCACCCTTTCTAGATCGTTCCTGCACAGGTAGGACTTGACTTTAGCTAAAATCCGTAGGTGATAAAAAGATCCCTTGACTACGGAGCTGATTTGTTTATCAAATTTAAAAGCACTGTCAAAAGTAACATCGAGGCTCTTAATGGAGGAAGTACATTCAGAAGTTAGGGGTCCCATAAAATCAAAGGAAGGGTTGGGGTCTTTAGGAAGCCCAAACACAATGACTTCAGTTTTACTTTCATTTAGATGTAGAAAATTAAGAGCCATCCAAGTCTTAACGTCAGACAGACAGGAGAATAACGGCTGCAGAGAGTCCTTACAGTCTAACCTCAGAGGAGGTAGATCTGAATGTCATCAGCAAAAGAGTGGAAGGACACATTATGTTTGCGCCTTTATCGCCCAGAGGGAGCAAATACAGAATAAACAGCAGGGGCCTAGAATGGACCCCTGAGGTACACCACAAGTTAAAGGAGCTCTGTGCTCCTAAAGCTGCCTCTTTTGCGATCTGCAAAAGCATTCCCTAATGCAACTGGATCTTTCCCTCATATGTGTGCTGCACAATTACAAATGGCAA
Source organism: Oreochromis aureus (assembly GCF_013358895.1). Lineage (NCBI taxonomy): Eukaryota > Metazoa > Chordata > Actinopteri > Cichliformes > Cichlidae > Oreochromis > Oreochromis aureus. The sequence goes on along the minus strand of NC_052950.1, from coordinate 31,823,379 downwards.
TTCTACTGGGCAATATTATTGCTTCCAGCAGATTTTGCAGGAGTTTGTTGTGTTGTACAGGCTTCCCTGTAGAGGCTGTCACACCTCGTCTCACCCACTGCACTATAAAGAAATGTAATGTAGCAAATGCATATTGGCTATCAGTGTATATTGTCTCTCTGCAGCTTTACACCCTTCTGTTAAAGCTAGCATCTCTGCTGCTTAAGCAAATATGAAACATGCTAGTTATCCTGCACAGATAATTTTCTCACTATCTACTACAGTAAAACCTGTTTTAGCCTGTCCCTCTGCTGTTGTAAAGCTCGAACCATCAACAAACCAAACCATTCCCTCATCAAGTGGCACATCTGTTAAGTCATCCCTCGGCCTACACTCCTTCTCCACGTGCTCTCTACACTCATGGGAAGTGCCCTCTTCTTTCGTTGGCAAAAGGGTTGATGGATTCAGAATTGTGCACCATTTTATGATTATGTGTAAGAGTAACAGTAACATTAAAGACAAGTGTCTTGCAGCTGACAGAAATGTAATTTTAGTCTGCAGTAGTAGACATCTACCTCCTGAAACATTGCACAGCTTAAGCTGCTGCACATACTGATCTCACGCATGGAGGTAAAGCACAAGAAACTAGAGCTAATCTTTTTAGGATAGTAAGTTACTGTCCTCACTTGTGGAAAAAGTGCTGTTAGTTATTTCACAGTCACCTGACATTTGTGCTGTTCACAGAACCACAAGTCCATCGCTGGACCTCCTCTGTGCTGTCACTTTTGGAGCTTGGCACGCTCCCTTTATCCCTCAGGTTCTCATGTTCCAACGCTGTGGACGATTTAAGGCAGAGCACGTCGTACACCTCAGTTGTCTTCAACGCCAACGTCGAAACGCTTCCACTCCTTATGGTTGTTTGCTGTGCAAAGACTCCTCTCGATGATCTCCTGGAAGCCCAGTAGCACAGCTCTCTGCGCGATGTCTGCTGTGCTGAAGGTGATCTCTGATCCTCCTGAAGCCTCTCTCTTCCTGAAGCCACAGCTTCCATCTTGTGGACGATCCCCTCAGTCACTTCTTCTCATCATGGCACCTCACGACATCTGCAAATTAATGAATGACACTCATCTCGCCACATGGCTTTCGCCATGTGTCAACTCCCCAACGAGACATGTACAAGAATGTTACACATTCTCTCTAAAACAATCTCCAGGTTTTCCCACTTGGAGCAGCCAAACTCCAACCTTTAACCCTGTGTCAAACATTAGTCAGTGGTTAAATGTTTAGATTGCTTAACTCCCAGCTCCAGCCTGTATCCTAGAAGACAAAGTCTTCAAGTTAAAACAACTTCACATTTGCAACCAACTGCAACTCATAACTGTAATAAAGTATTCAGCATCACAGAGACAAGGATCATTGCAGGTTTATTCTAAACTCATTAAACTCCTACTTTTTCCATAATTTGCTCCAAATCATTTAACATCTCAACGTCATTCCACATTGTAATCAGTGACTTTCCTTAAGTTTGTCACTCACCATGAGCCCAATAGTGGTCAGATAATGAACCCCATGTAACTATTCTGTAACCACTGCACATCTGTTCAATTGTCACATGTCTGTCTGTGCTGAATCCTTTACAAGCACTCTTAAAGAAAAACAAACACACGGATCATCCTGGTGGTCAGGCGTCGGCCATCCAGATTCCAGAGGTGCTGTGAAAGGTCATAAAGTTAAGTAAAAGAAGCAACACTGGTTTCAAACACAGTATATCTCACACTGTATTCACTTCTCCCCTGAAACATTCACATTTTCTCCTGCACATCTGTTCTCAACAACACAGTGTAATTTCATCACCAACATATAGCCTGTAACCACAGTTTTCTTCACACAAAATCTCAGTAATCCTGTGGTAGAAAAACATTAAGTTGTGTCCTGCTGTAAATCACATGATCAATCACATGATTAACCATCTGTTGTAGAAAAGAAATGTAAATGTTAGCGCTGCAGATGTGTATACACTCTTTCTCACAGTGATCTCTGTGAGCAACACAAGGTAGTGAATAACACACCCATGGTAAATTCACAGACACAGAAAAATTAAAACTAAAAAGGTTAAATTTGCAGAGTTCATATAGTCATGTGACCCAAGATTCCTCCTGTGGTCTCCTTCTGTTCCTGCAACAAGAGACACACACAGAGATACATCCACACCTTTGTCAGGTGGGGGTTAACTTCACACAATGGTGTTAAGTCAGTCAGTCTTGTCAGGTTTTGTCAGCTTTAACCAGTCAGTCAGTTCCCCATTTTTTTTATTATCGATATCGATATCGACCAGACCTCATACCACAGGCTGTACCCAGGGGAGTCTACACCAAGTCTGTATGGTTTACCGAAAATACATAAACAGGGGGCACCTTTAAGACCGATTGTCTGCATGATCAACTCTGTCACCTATAACATCTCCAAGTTTCTGGCTTCGATCCTCAACCCACTGGTGGGCAGCTCTGAACACCACATCCAGAACACCCTGGATTTTGTTGAGAAGGTGAGAGATGTCATTACGGAGGCAGATGAAACCATGGTCTCGTACGACGTTACATCTCTCTTCACTTGCATCCCAGTCACGGAAGCATTGGAGGTAGTCCATAAGAGATTACAGGATGACACCAACCTCAGCAGCAGGACCACTCTCAGCATCGAATAAGTGTGTTTGCTTTTGGAACTGTGTCTTCATTCCGCCTACTACACATACAAGGGTCAGTTCTACAGGCAGAAACATGGGTGTGCCATGGGCTCCCCAGTTTCACGCATCGTGGCCAATTTGTACGTGGAAGAAGTGGAAAAGAGGGCTTTGCTGTCCTACCCTGGAACACCGCCAGATATGTGGATGACACCTGGGTGAAAATCAAATCTGAGGATGTACTACACTTCACGGATCACATTAACTCGGTGGACGACACATCAAATTCACCAGGGAGGATATGAAAAGTGGCAGGTTAGCCTTCTTAGACTGTGAGATTTCCATCAGTAATGGGGGACATCTAAAAGCTGACGTATACCGTAAACCTACACATACGGATCAGTATCTAAGGTTTGACTCTCATCATCCACTGGAGCACAAACTGGGTGTCATCAGGACGCTACAACACAGAGCGAACACCATCCCCACTGACACAGCGGCCAGGGAGGCAGAAGAACAGCACATCAAGAAGGCCCTGAGTAAATGTGGTTATCCCAGCTGGACTTTTGTCAAAGCTGGGAAGGCACCTAAAGAAAGCTCCAGCCGATCCAGGAGAGAAGGACAACCGCTGCCCAAGCGAAAACCTGTAGTGATCCCATATGTGTCAGGAGTACCGGAGCAGTTGAGACGCATTTTTTCTAAACACCGGGTCTCTGTGACTTTTAAACCCTAAAACACGCTGCACCAAAAAGTGGTCCACCCTAAGGATGGGGTCCCCCGACACAAACAGAGTAACATAGTGTACGCTGTTAAGTGCCGGGAGGATTGCCAGGATTTATACATCGGGGAAACCAAACAACCTCTGAAGTGGATGGCACAACACAGAAGAGCTACCTCGTCAGGCCAGGACTCTGCAGTCTATTCACACCTACAGGCCAGTGGACACTCTTTCAATGATGAGGATGTACACATCCTGGACAGGGAGGAACGCTGGTTTGAGGGCGGAGTCAAGGAGGCCATTTATGTGAAAAGGGAAAGACCATCTCTGAATCGATGAGGGGGCCTAAGATTATTAGACACCACCAGAAGGCAGCAGGTTCTGTAGCAGGAGTAACTGTGTTTAGAGTGTTTTAAAATGTGAAAGTATAGGCAAACTTTTAACATCTCTAAAACCTTCTCCTTCTCTTATCACAGCCCTCATAGATGTCTGAATAGTCTAAACTCACAAGTAACCATAATAGACCAGAAAAAGAAATCTTATTGATGCAAATCTTTTCTAACACCTTCACGTAGCAGGTATCAAACTAATAAGACACTTTTTTCTCTTCCCGTTGACAAGAACTTGACATGGACTTGAATTCTCCATACTTACTGTTCGTTTTGTTGACAGTGTCCAAATTACTAAGGTAGACCAAACAGGAGAACCAATGGGACACAGCTTTGTTTCACAAACAAGTGGAGCTGGGTACAGGGGGATGGCATGAGCTTGCTTGGGGTCAAGGGTTCTTCCAGGTCCAGGATAAAAGAAGTTCCATAAAAATTCTTATCCAGTCTAATTCATGCTCCTCAAAGTCTATCGATTTATTGGATTGTGAACAATAGAGTTCAGAGGGTTTCAGGGCTGCTGGGCATTCGTAGAGAACAAAATATTTCATTTATACTAATGAAATTTATTTTTTAATATTTGTCACATAGAGCATTGCACAGTGCTTTACATGATACTCAAGTCCCCCCAAAATAGGTCCACTTGCAGGATTGGTTGTTGTTGTTGGTCTATTTAACACCACATACAGTTTACTTGAAACAATTTTATTTCATATATGAATGTTATTCATTTTAACAGTCAGAATGTGACAGGAGTTTAATAATAACACCTGTACTGCATTAAAACTCCACAGCAGGTGGGATATCCAGTCTTTAAGTGATGACCTGATGAAACTTGCTTCTGGGTCCAAACTACATTTATAAACACTGTTGTGTTTTTAACATTTTTTAATGCTTTGAATTTTGTTCTATTTTACAGTGGTTTGCAAAAGTATTCGGCCTCCTTGAACTTTCCCACATTTTGTCACATTACAGCCACAAACATGAATCAATTTTATTGGAATTCCACGTGAAAGACTGATATAAAGTGGTGTACACGTGAGAAGTGGAACGAAAATCATACATGATTCCAAACATTTTTTACAAATAAATAACTGCAAAGTGGTCCAAACTACATTTATAAAGGCTGTTGTGTTTTTAACATGGTTTAATGCTTTGTATTGTTTTTTTTCCCTATTTCATATGAACAAACCCTTCCTGGCATTCTCCTGGCTACTGGGAGTTTCGCCATCCAGGCAATAGTTTTAAACTCACCAACGGTGTCTCCCGGGTCATCAGCGTGACAGCGCCGTGCCGGATTTGCAGTTTCAAGGCTCAGGGAAACATTCTTTAGCGGCCACGACCGCTGGCAAAAAGGAAAGGCTACTCTTTATAAAAAGGCAACCGTCATCACATTTTCTGACCAATCATAACAGCCCATTTCACACACATCTTTAAATCATCCTCTGCCGAGCAGCCTCTGAACCATGAAGAAACTTTCTTGAACTTTACACTGGTGTATAGTGTTACACAGCACGATGTTTCACTGTGAGTCTGGAGTTTTGATCACAGTAAACCTGCATAACTCCTGTTGTTTTTTAATATAGAAAATAGAAGCATAGGTGGGAATTAACCCCCCACCCACACACACACACACACAAGAAACATCCTCCTTTTATTATCTCACACTGTAGAGACTGTAATAAAAACACAGGGACCAGACTTGGTTTTTAGAGAGAAGTTTGGCAAACAAGGAAAACTGAGAACACTTTTTATTTTCATTACTTCACTTTTGTTTCATAGCAGCCACAGGATGGCACCAGAGTCCAGGTAAAAAACAAAGTTTAAAATCTGTTTTCTTCACACCCCTTCACGCTCTTCTTTTTTTGTTTACATCCAAAATGTAATTTAAGGTTCCCACAGTTCCCACGGACAAACAAATCTAACTAAAATCTGCAGTGATGAATGAGCAGAGAACCCAAACCCAAATCCTCCAATCACGTACATCAGAGCGGTGACAATGAACAGACCAACCAAGTTTTGTTTTTGTCTTTTTTTCACGGATTAGAGCTGAAACAAGAAATTCTTCTTGCTGGGAGCTCTTTTCAGAAGCAGATTACATACTGCACTAAAGATTTCTTGCAGGTAGAAGGCTGGATTAACTCAAAATAAACTACACTGCATGTGTTCATTGTAATAAGACAACGTGACCACTGACTGAGCCCACTGACACAGATTGCCTAAACAAATAGTCTGTGTTTATTTCCAAGAAACCTTTTGACATAACCTCAAAAAAGCACGAGCTGGCAATGGACTCCATAATTGGCCATAATGGCTCATTACCTGTGTGGACTCAGACTGTGGAGGCAATAGTAGATACAAAGAGTCAGCCACGCTGTTCAGCACAGAACTTACGGAGCACCAAAACTGCACACATTCCCTTCATCATCAAACTCTGCTACACCTGACCGTGTAATTAAAAATTTGAAATTAATTAGATGTTAAAGATTATTTTTCTTTTTTTTTTCTTTTTTTCTTTATGTTTTATCGGTTTTTATTATTTATACTACATGAACAACAATACAACTTAATCACCGTGGGAGGAGGGAAAGAAAAACAACAGACAAAAACAAAACAAAACAACACAAAAAACACCAGCAAACAGAAACAACAAAAAAACACCTAACAAAAAACCAGATTATACGATGAGATTATACAAAATCGGACCTCACATTTTGTATATATTTCATCCATTTCAACCAGTAATCCTCAAATGTGTCCGCCTGCAACTTTAGCCTAAAAGTTGTTCTTTCCTCTTTCTTCTTTAAGCCAATGGCGGATAATGGTCTTTTTGGCAACTACCAACAGCACACTGCACAAGTATTTATCCGGTTTGCATAGATTAAGACTCTCTAAGTTACCTAGGTACAATACTGCAAAATAGAATTGTATTTTCTTTTGGAAGATTGTTTCCAGGACCATATGTATTTCCTTCAAAAATGGAACCACACGAGGACATTCCCAAAAAATGTGGAAATGATTTGCTGCTACATGTCCACATTGCCTCCAGCATGTTGTGTTGTGAGAATAATTGAATTTTTGCGCCGGGGTATTAAAATAGCGAATTACATTCTTCCAACTGAATTCCCTCCACAAGGGGGAGCTGTTACCGACCACTGTTGCCTACAAATCCCGTCCCATTCCTCTCTTGTTAAGGATAGATTGCCCACTATTTCCCATCTTGCTTTAACATATCTTGTATCATGACCCCTTTGATTAGTCCTTTTTTCAAAAAAATAGTTATCTAATAGAGGCAGTGTCTTTTAGCTTGGTTACATCGCTTGGATGAATGGATGACAGGGTGCTACAGCAGAGGCTTTCATCTGATTAATGCCAGATATTCATGGACTCATGCAGGGTTTAATTTTTACTGAAAAAATGTTAAATATCCAAATCCAGCTGTGTGGGTCTTTGTGCTGTCACTGTGAAATGTGGACTGTGCACCCCGCAGCTATGCAGGAGTTTCTTAAAGTATTGCTTCAGAGACGTCTATAGCTTGGACACATAGTATTTGCACACTGTTATAATGATTATTTCTTTGCATCTCTGCAGTGTTTTATGGTTAAATAAAAATCAAGTGCAAAACCCTTGAAATTGATCCAGTGGTTTGTGGTTAAAAAAAATAGCAGTTTTATAAGCTGAGGTTTTCCATTTTCTGACTTTCTTTATATTCTGATAGTTTGTAACAATCTGAAGTGCAAGAAGAATTGTGAAGTAATTTTAAAATATTGTTCCTAATTTAGGAACAACACCAGCTGCTTCCATGTCTTACATTAATATTTTAATAACTTCTCTGCTTATTGACAATTGTTCCTCAGATAATTATATTATCTCTGTTTGTACGATACGACGGAGGGAAAAACAGGGTACCCTTTTGAAAGTCTTTTAACATTTATTGTATTATTTATTTTTGCAAAATAGATGCATTATACTCTGTGCTTTTTCAAAGACAATGACACTTGGGGTTCAAATGAAAGCACTGAGGTGTAACATTATTGGAGACAATGAAGATATTAACAAATTGTACAGATATGAGTGTATGTGTGTTTCGATATCTATATATAAATTTAGATGCACAGAGATGTCTGAATGCAGTGGAATAAAGCAATAAAAGGATTTCAGATGATTAATTCAGGGGGTCCGTCTAGCCATCCAATGTGGAGATTAGAGAGATATTTTGCTGCTATTTTTATAATCATCTTTACCATTACATTAATAATTAATATTGATATTGCATTCAGATGTTTAAACATACTGGTATCATATCAGCCTTTATTACAGGTGCAGTTATAACCACTTTAAACTGTTGAGTTGAATTTAGAATCTTAAATGTTTATATGCAGATTGTATTGTATTATAAAAGAAAGGCCTAACTCTGTGCCCAAGCAGACAGGAAGTGCAGGCTTTTGAGCGTGCTTGCGAAAGTGAAACCAAAGCAGAATCTAAGTGTAAGTTTCTTTGAGGAGCTGTTTGGATGATGCTATTTTAATAACCAGGTTATTCATTATTGTCTTTTATTCATTTATATCTTTTGATTAAACTTTTAGTAGAGGTTCTTGATTAAAACATTTATTCAACATATTACATATATAGTTCCAGTTAGGTTATTACATGTAAGGATGAGCCTCTGTTCTGGTGAAAGGTCAGAAGTGCAAAGGGTGAGATGAGAGAGCATTTAAGGTCGAGACACACACACACACAGTAGATAGACTCATTTATAGGTGAAAGTTTAATCATGTTTTGCTTGCAACTGCAAAATTGTGTCTGCACAAGTGACAGTGTGCCTTAAGACATGCTGCTGATGTTCTGAGATAAGCGGGCGTCCGGCAGCGACAGGAAGCACCTGCCGTGAATCCAGTTTCCAATCCAATCCAGTTTTATTTATAAAGCACTTTAAAATACCCAGCACAGGAACAAAGTGCTGTACAGAAAATACATTAAAACAATAAAATAACAGAAAACAGCAAAGATAAATAAATAAAACACATAATAAATAAAATTAAAACAGCCCTATATTATATTAAAAACAAGATAAAACAGCATCTAATGACCTAAAAACAACTGAAATAAAAATAAAAACCAACATCTCACGTGGTGTCAAAGGCCAGGGTAAAGAGGTGGGTTTTCAAGAGTGACTTAAAAACAGGCAAAGAAGTGGCCTGTCTAATCTCTAAAGGAAGCTCGTTCCACAGTTTTGGAGCTGCTAGAGCAAAAGCACGATCACCTCTAAGTTTACACCCAGTCCTGGGTACATTCAGGAGCAGCTGATCAGCTGACCTGAGAGAGCGGGTGAGTGTATAAGGCTGTAGCAGCTCAGAGAGATAAGATGGGGCGAGGCCATCAAGAGCTTTAAAAGAAAATAAAATAATTTTAAAATGAATCCTAAAAGAAATAGGCAGCCAGTGAAGTGAAGCTAAAACAGGGGAAATGTGCTCAAACTTTCGAGTGCCAGTTAAAAGACGAGCTGCGGCATTTTGCACCCTCTGTAGATGACTAATATATGATGCACTGACCCCAATATAAAGTGCATTACAGTAATCCAGCCGAGTGCTAACAAAGGCGTGGATCACTGTCTCAAAGTGCTGCCGTGAAAGAATTGGCTTTATTTTTGCCAGCTGCCTGAGGTGAAAGAAGCTAGATTTTACCACTGCCTTAATCTGATTTTCAAACTTCAGATCACAGTCCACTTTGACCCCCAGGTTTGTGACAGTTGGCTTAACATACTGGGCCAGGGAATCTACATACACATTGGGGGTCTCAGTGGGCTACCAAAAACCATTACCTCTGTCTTTTTATGGCCTGTATTTATATAGCGCTTTACTAGTCCCTAAGGACCCCAAAGCGCTTTACATATCCAGTCATCAGCCCATTCATACACACACTGGAGATGGCAAGCTACATTGTAGCCACAGCCACTTGGGGCGCACTGACAGAGGCGAGGCTGCCGGACACTGGCGCCACCGGGCCTCTGACCACCACCAGTAGGCAACAGGTGAAGTGTCTTGCCCAAGGACACAACGACCGAGACTGTCTAAGCCGGGGCTCGAACCGGCAACCTTCCGATTACAAGGCGAACTCCCAACTCTTGAGCCACGATCGCCCCACTGAATTTTAAAAAGTTAACAGACATCCAAGCCTTAATTTTGTCGAGACACTGAAGTAATGGCTGTGTAAGGTATCTGCCTTTTTTCTTTAGAGGGACATAGATCTGACAGTGTTAAGGGATTTTAGGATTTTAGGATTTTTATTATGTTATGCTTAAAAGTACATTTCATTATCTAAATGTGTTTGCTCTTTTAGTTTTCAGCTTAAATAGGGAAGTTACGCTCTGTGCAGACTCAACAGGAAGCCTGCAGGCAGCACAGTTCTATTTTATCTCTTCCTGTACGTCTCTGAGAATGCTATAAATAAAGGCTGACAACTATTGCAGGGTGTGAGTCTCCGTTGAGTCTCACCCGTGTACACGTTAACCTGTCTGAGTGTCTTTGTTCTGACCTGAGTTGCAATACAGGAAAACTTCTGACATTTCTTGGTCCTTCGAGCCGGATGGGACACAACACTTTTGTGTGACCCCACAGGAAAACCTCATCGAATCCTGACGTCGTGAGAAGCCCGCGCTGAAGTCTGTCGACAGCTCCTGTCCAGGTACAGGATAAAGACCAGAAGCGTGAATTCGGGTTCTGGCCAGCGTTCTTAAAAGTGGTCCATGACGGTGGGGGTCGATGAGGGGGACCTGACAATCCGACAATTAATCAGCAAACAGGTGAATATTGACACTCTGAAACATGTTGCGAAAAATCGTAGTAGGCTCGCCCGAGAGGGGCTGGTAGCGTCTTAAAATAAAATAGAGCTCATCTGGGACTGGTAGCTCCCCCGTAGTGGGTAAAGTTGGCTCGCTCGAGAGGGGCTGGTAGCGTCTTAAAATAAAATAGAGCACATCTGGGGCTGGTAGCTCCCCCGTAGTGGGTAAAGGTAGCGCGTGTATAAAGGTATTTATTGTTTTATTTTTGTTGGTGGAATAAGTTGATTTTACAGCACTATAAGGAAGCTGAACTATTCCACTAATTTGTTTACTGTAGGCCACCCAAGTACTGGTGAAAAGAGAAAAAGGTCGTGCTTCATCACGTAAAGCTGACACCGCTTTCAAGAATAGCTTGAAAGTAGATGAGCAGTGGTTAGAGAAAAAATGTCCAGGCGCCGGACAAATTAGTGCATGTAGATGAAGAAATCCTAAGAAAACAAAATGTCCCACGTGGGAGGGAAAATGTAGCCCCTCCGCATTGACTAAATTAAAAGAAACCCTCCAAGCAGACATAAATACCGGAAAGGATGCTAAAAAGAAATCAAAGCATACACAAGAGTTATAACAGTTAGTAATATTTTAAAGCATGGAAAGAGGAATGAAGTGGAATAAACAAAAGGTTAAATTAAATTAGAGCTTATCTAATGTAGTCAAACTACTAATAGGAAAGATAACAACCTGTAAACTGGTATTAAGAATGAAACATAGTTGGCAGGACGACCGTGCGTAGAATGAATAGAATGCATGAAACCAGATAATTCACACGAAACATATCAAATAAAAAAGAGAGATGCATGAGGTATATTACGGCTGTGTCATTGTTCAGCCAAGGAAAGTGTGTCTCCAGCTTGGGAAGGTGTGAAGCTGCAGATTCACACAGACCCGTGATGGATACATAATAAAATATAAAATAATAAACTATTGTATATTAGTAGTAAAGTAGTGTATTGTAATATACTATTGCTGTTATAAAAAAGGAAAAACAATACAATGATAACATTAATAATGACATACTATTAATAAGAAGAGGCACCTCAGTCAGTTATGATGTGAGGTGGATGATTGTTAAAAGTAGTCTAAATCAAGCTTAAGGTTTGCTCAAACTCAGTACAATGATATATGAGATGAAGAAAATAAGGAAATAACTACACTAATCAGGTGCAGGACCTGCTTGTAAACCTGTCATCTTAGATGAGATTTTGTTAAGATGAAGAGCAAACCTATACTAACAACTAATGAGCCAAACCCTGTATACAACAGCTAAAGCTACAAGATTGAGAAGCTGAATTAAATATGTGGACACTACCAAGCTAATGAGGAGCGTGACGCGCATGGAGATTGTTGCTTTCGGTTTAGAGTGTTATTGAGCTTTATAACTATTGTTTGCAAATGTTGCTAAATGCCTGTGACTGAGATGCTGGTTTTGCTCACTACAATTGTATAAATAGCATTTGAATTCATTACTGTGGATGTACAGTAAGTGACCACTATATATCTTTCAGTAGTAACCTCTCTTGAGGTTACTACTGATGCCGGTGTGTTTTAGTTTTTTCTCCAGTTTATGTGTGTGCTGCGAATGATTAGAGGTTTCAGTTGTTTTTCTTTGACTTGCTCTTTCTGATTATGAAAAGCATGTCCAAAATACTCGTATGAAAGCATATTTTGAGTGATTTTAACTGTGTGAATGCTGTGAGTAGTAGGTTTTGAGTGATTGGGTGTGATTTGTACAAAAATAATAAAAAATAAGTAATAATAACACTACAAAGGTTCATAGTAGAGTGAGTGAACAAGTGGAAGTTTGAGAGAAAAGGCAGTGTGTGTGATGATTCCTGATGTCTGAAAGGGCTCTATTTAGAATGTGAGCGTGACATAAAGGTGTTGGTTTTAGATCAAGATTTAGTAGAATTAAAGAGGGTTTATAGACTATGAATACAAAGAAAAACAAAAGAGTTCGATTAGTCTGCAGAAACAGGAAATATGTGTGCCTGTGGTGTGTCAAGACAGCTCACAGAGAGAAACAGACGAGTTAAACTCTAAGAAGATGAAGCGAATGAAGGTTTTAAGAAAAGTAATGATAATGATATTAATTGTATGCTTTAGTGTGTCAATACAGGTGGATTTCTCTCAACCTGGAACCTTGAGTACAGCGTCAAAAGCATAGATTAATTGGGAAAAGTCTTGAAAGCGAGGATACAGGGTATAATTGGGTTGAAACTGAAGGCTGAACTCATGATTGTTTAGAGATGTCCGCCATGTCATAAACAAAAGAAGGTAAAATAATGACAGAAATAATTGACAACTATATTAATGAACAGACAACACATACTCAAATTGTTATATGTGAAATTATTTTTGGAAAGAGTCAGAAGTGAGATAGTTTGAATTTAGAACTCAGTGATAAGATGCATGAATTAAACCTTATTGTAACAAACACTTGCAATGAAGAAAGCAGCTTACACTCAGTTAATATGAACGCAAAGCCTTGATGCCATAGGCAATTTGTTTTTGTTTTTGTTTGCTTGTTTTGTAAGTTTGGAAAACAAATTTGTGATCATACTTGTGCATCACAGTGACACATAATGATTAGGCATATGATTTGTTGATGCCTAGTTTTAGAGCTGTGAGCTATGAACTGTAAGCAATGCAAAGTTTTTCCCAACTTAGAAGTTTGACACATGCCAGACAACTTTCCTATGTAGGCATTTTGCTTTCACAGTCACACATCAGAATTGAGAAGTGTGGACAGTACACTTCTCCCTACTTTGCAAGATGGTGACGCACACTGCTGTATGCTGTATCGCGCGCTGACCTTCACAGCACCCCACAGGCTGGTTTCGTTAATATCTTTGTAGATGGTTCAGTGTCCAAAAGTAGCCTTGGGCGGAACTGTGTAGGTTATGCAGTAGCCACAGTAGACACAATTTTAGAAGCAAAAGCACTAACTTCCTCACACTCTGCACAGAGCGCTGTTCTGTGCAGCTCTTCAGGCTGTTATACGTGCCTGTCAACTGCATGAAGGATAAGACATAAACATATACACTGACAGCCAGTATGTCTTTGCAGCTGTACATCATTTTGCAAAAATTTGGAAGAATAGAGGGATGGTTACTTCTACTGGCAACCCAGTGCAACATGGAAATCTTTTAAAGGCACTGTTGGAAGTGTAGAATTATAGGGATTATTTTATATAACCATCATCTTTGTCATTGCATTAATTATCATTTCATCCAAGCATTTATTGAAGCTGCTGGCATTATGTTATAATTTATATTATAGGGGTTATCCTAATCAAATATTAACATGTTTATTACAGGTGCAGTTATAACTACTTTAAAATGATTGAGTTAAATATATATGTATCATAACTCATATGCTGAGTATATTGTTACAGTAAAATAGTAGCTGAGCAAAGGCCTGAATGTATTCAGCTTCTTGTGGTATTTGAGTTTGCTTAGTTACAGGTGACGGAAGGATGTCCAGTCCATGGTGACCTCAAAGGCCTTAGGTCATCACCATATTCGGAAGAGTATGCCACAAGGAGGAACCTCTGTGTTTGCATTTAATTCTTAAAATACATGAATGTTCTGTACATGCAAATTATGTGCTTGTAAACGCAAGAAGGGGCGTTACAATACCCTGATGTTATAAAAGCAATCTAGAGTGTATTTTGGGTAGAGATGTACAACTGTTTTGCAGTTTGCACCTCTCCACGCTGCGTGCATTAAAATCAATTGTTTGATTGACCTCTTCTGGACCATCATTGTTTTACTCTCATCCTCAATTTCGAACCCGTAACATTTGGTGCATTGGCCGAGGTTGAGGGAGATAAGTCGGAGAGTGAGACTGAGAGGGTCCAAGGTGCTCAAACAGGCAGACACGAGTCAGTGGTCGAAGTGAGTGGACATAAGCCGGCTTATTCAAAGGTAAGGCACTACCTGTTGAATTATTTCCAAACAGTGCTGAATTGGTTCTGACAAAATTGAAAGTCTACTCACTGAAAATTACTGGTAAAGGTCTGTTTTGATTTTGGTGAAAATCTCATGAGAATTGAAGTTGAAGTTATGGTAATGTAAGGTTAAGTGACAGTACTGATTAAAGGAAAAGCAGTTGGACTGCGAAGACAAGAGGATTTAGAATAAAGAGGATTTAGAATAAAGAGAATTTAGAATAATAGGTAATTGGTGAAGTTTGTCACATTAAAGTCTCAATTGAATATAAAGCCGGGCTTGGACACCGATATGGTGGGTTTGTGATTTTGGGGTGTCTTCAAAATAATTAAATTGTATAGAACGGGACTCTGGGAGTCTAACAAGTGCATTGCTCAGAGGTAACGCTTGCCAAGGTCAAGGGCGCTTAGACCTTGTCCTCAGTTGAGGATAGTCAGTTGGTAACTGTGGAGCTTGGGGCACTCCAGAATAACTAGTGGTTGGACCACTTTGCCGTCCGGGGACGGTGGTTTGCACTTTTTGGTCAGTAGAAACCGGGTTTCGGGCGTGTAACTTTAACTTAAAACTTGGGGAAGCCTGGGATGTGAAGTTTCCCCAAAACAGAGCTTTTCGGCAGGGGTTGAGTTGGTTGACGCTTTTAAATTGTGTAGGGTCTTAGATATTTGACCACGGCCCGGGGCCGAGACTGGTTAAA
Source organism: Oreochromis aureus (assembly GCF_013358895.1). Classification (NCBI taxonomy): domain Eukaryota; kingdom Metazoa; phylum Chordata; class Actinopteri; order Cichliformes; family Cichlidae; genus Oreochromis; species Oreochromis aureus. The sequence goes on along the minus strand of NC_052950.1, from coordinate 31,808,134 downwards.
TTGATCACAAAAAACTCAGGGAGTTTGTCCCTTGGAGGGTTAATTTAAAAATTGTCTAAATTGTGTAGGTTTTGAAATGAGAGGCCTAAAATCTGTGCAGTTGTAATCATAGGACGTCTGTGTAAATATATTAAGAGACTTGTCTGAGTCTGTGAGTCAGGCTGGTATTATTTTTAGACTGTGTGTGTGTGTGTGTGAGAATGCAAATAAGGCAGCTGAGAGGTCCATAGAGTATGAGGAAGTTTATAGAGACTGCTAGACATTGCTGATGCATGTACTTAAGACGCTGGTTTTGTTTATTACAATATGTAAGTAAAGTTTTATTTCTTGCCACGACTGTATGACTTTTTGCGGGGTTTTGAGATAGGATACATAAACTGTTGATACTTAAGACCGTTACCTGGGTTCTGAGAACTGAAATTGAATTTGAGATAATTTAATTAATAAAGATGTCTGTAAGCGATGTGTGTTTTGGGGTGTCGAAGTAAGATGTTTTAGGATTTTTAGATGGGTTTTGTTTCAGTTTGAGATAATATATACAGTTACATTTTCTGTGTGTGTGTTGTTGAGTGACAACATGCGCAGTTTAAATTGGGCGCTGTTCCTTCCTCTTTTTAGTTTCAAAACACAAAGGCTCTTAGATTAAAATTACTGTGAGTAACGGTTTGACTTTTGACTAGGGAAATAATATGCTTACTTGTGGGTCTATGAAGATATTTGACCTTGACTGATGTTATGAGAGGTTGAGTTTATTTTTCTGTTTAAAAACACATAAGTATATGCACTTAGTACACCCACTCAAGAAACGATTGTGTGACTGATGCTACAAAACTGACCTAAAGAATGGTGATGTGTGAAAGAGCGCTATTAAAATGTGTGTGTCTGGGACAGGAAATGCATGCCCATAAAAGGAACTGAGTGTGTACAGAAAGAACACAGAGAGATAGATGAGTTAACTCTAGGCACATGAAGCAAATGAAGCCTTTAAGAAAAAATGAATATAATGCTAATTATATGGTTTAGTGTGTCAATACAGGTGGGTGTCTTTCAACTTTGCAACTTTGAGTTCAGCAGCAGAAAAGTAGATTAAAAGAATTGGGAGAAAATAAGCCAGTCTTTGGCTCGAAATTGTGCAGCTTGAGCTCTCACTTTGTCCTTCACCCGAGAAGACACGTAAAGGACAGTCAATTTCCTGATGAAGACCGATAGAACATCGTGGGCGTGAAGAAGTAACGGAGCTAAAAAGACAGTGCAGGCGAAAGCAGTAACACTGACAACGACTGATGAGTCCAGCAGCATGGAAGAAAGCACGTGATGCAACATGCATGCTGGTGAAGAACAGCGTGATATGTCTGCTTGAAGGCACTGACTGTCATATTTGCCAAGCTTGGAGCAATCTAGGAAGAAAAGACTGAAAAGATGAATGGAGAAGAAAACAGAGCAAATGAAAATAAGACTGAAGGAAGAGGAAATACTGAAAGATCAAAACAGAGAAGAAACAGACTGTGTTTGCTGGGGCTCTGAAGCCCGAACAGGACACTGTGAATGAAAAGGACCAGTGAGAGATGAAGCTGGACGAGTTTGACTGCGAGAAGATAGGAGATGATTGGATTGAAATTGAACCCTGAACTCGGGATAGTTTAGGGATGTCCACCATATCACAACAAAGAGGTAAACAATACAAAAGGTAAAGATAATCAAAATAACTGACAATTATATTAATGAATAGAAAACACACATATACCAATTGTTACATGTGAGATTATTTTTGAAACGAATCAGAAGTGAGATAGTTTGAATCTAGAGCTCAGTGAAAAGATGCATAAATTAAATATGAATACATGAAAATGCAATGAATATATAAGGATGCAATGAAGAAAACAGCTTACACTGCATTTACATGACCACATAACGCAAGGAAGAACACGCTTACATACATGGCATAATTGGTATTTTGACTAGAAAAGAGAAGTGGGTCGTTTAGACGTCCGTGATAATAATGAAAATGTTTTAGTTTGTTATTTTTAGGGGCAAGCAGACCTGGACCAATTCTCCAGATCCAGGAGTCGGACGAAACTACAGGTTAACATGAATGGATATGTTAAGGCAAGTTTCTGGTTGAATTGTTTACAGTGTCCAGGAACCTGACAGCAAGCCCTAACTGGTGGTGGAAGACCAGCAGGGCTGTGATTTAAGGTGGGGAAGTAAAATTTGGGTTAGTGATTGGGGGACGGAGAAAACTGACTCTTTAACTGGAGAATGGGAAAGTGTCTGTGAGACTGTGAAGCCATATATGCAAAATAGCACACACAAACATACGCAATGAAGATCGGCTTGCTACTTGTATGAGTGATAGAATGGTGTGAATGTTGAATAAACTGATTAAACTAGTCTAAAAGGGTGACTTAGCAGTGCTTTTGCACTGAGTGATCAAAACAAGTGATTAGTATAGAAAGAAAATGAAAATAATTGAATAGTGGCATGAGGTTTAAAAAAGTATTTCTTTTGCCAAGTTAAATTGTTGAGATATGGCTGAGTATGGAAAAAGTTTGAGAGCTTGTGTGAATGTGGACAGAGGAGCTTGCGGTGTGTGTGTGATTGAGGCCTTAAAGGAGGGGTAGATTGTTCAGAGGTGCAAATTTGATTAGGAGGTTTATAAATTAGTGTTGACACATTGTTGTAAGATCTTAGGCTGAATCTGAGTATGGTAAAGTGCTTAACCGGGGTTATTGTTGTGTACGAAACGGTGTAGCTTTTGGCGAGGTTTTCGGTGTGTTGAACGGGTGAAATTTAAGATTGTTTCAGATTTTTGAGGTTGTTGTTTTATTTTTAATAGAGGGAGTTTTGATAAACATGGACATGTCTAAAAGGGCCCATAGTTTCTATAACAGTGCACTTAGAAAAAACCTGTCAGGTGATTTTGTTTTGTGTTTTGATGAGCTAATAATCAGCTCTCTTTTTCTCATTTTGTTCTAAGCAGGCCTGCAAAAGAGTGGATAACAGCGCTGAAAATTCTCGGTGACCTTCTCCAGATTACAATAGGCAGAGAGAGAAGGCTAACTCTCTGTCTAAAAGGATTGCATGAGCCAATCCAGTCTAAAAGCAGAAAGAACTATTTTCTTAAAAACAAAGTAAAACAAATAAATGAGTTGATGTTGCTGAGAGTGAAGACTGAATATTTGCGAGATAGTCTCCACTGTCAGCAATACCTGATGGTAATGCGTGTGAGTGAATGTGTGTAAATGGATGGTGACTGGACGGACCAGGCAGACCATAGGCTGGACCGACTGGACACTGACAAAAGACTGGACTAAGGTTGGATACATGACTGATAATTGTTCTGTTTTAACTTTTCTGTTATAACACAGGTTGGATCATAAGTGGAAAACTGAGTATAAAAGGTGATGTTCTGGTTAACACACAGGTTTTGTTTCCAGGACGTTTCAAGGATGCAGGCTGTGGATGGAGCCAAGAAAGGATTTGACATGATGATTAATTTGATTTCATTCCTTAAATACAGGTTTGAAGGGCCGGAGCATGTATGCCTAATATGATAGGACTAACCTTTTTCTTTTAATTTCCTAAGCTTGAGTGAAGGATTTTGAGTTTGTAACACATGAGATGTGTCACAAAAAGGGGGGTGTTAATATATGCGATTAGCTACATGAAAGGTGCTCTTTTAGGGTTACTAAGCAAATGTCTACGTGACCTTTACCTAGTAACCTTTGTGATGATAAACTTGTTTACCGACTTGCTCTCTTGTAGAACATACAGACTTAGAAAAGGGGAACTTCAGCTCTGAGTTCTGAGAATAACTCTGTTAAGTTGACAGGAAACACGTCGAGACAGCAATATAGGGCAAATATGTTTGAGCTTGTAATTAAATGTGGGGCTTGAAAAGAGGAAGCAAATTTGGTACAGGACGTACTTGAGATGATCAGACGAGAGAAGGAGAAGGTCAGGAATAGTTTAAACTAAGATTGAGAAAGTAAATGGGGTAAAAGGGGGTGTAGCTTCAGGGCAGTTCACAGCCTGGCGTAAACGCAAGGTGCTGTCACACAGCTTAAGTTATTTGGGTGATTTATTTTATGACAAAATAATAAGGAAATATTGAAAATATACAACACGTTAAGGAGATCTCTTTTGTTATATGCCTCTCTGGAGCTTCTCTCCTGATGCTACTCCACCAAAAGAAGTTTATTCATAGAGACTATGTCAGCTCCCAAACAGACAACAACAAACCAAGACTAGCAAAAAAGAATCTGAATATAAATAATAACAAATAAAGAACAATACAGAATCTAAATCTGAACCAAAGAACAAAATAGTGAAATGTGGATTATTGGGTTTTTCTCTGTATATATGAAGTATTTGTAATGTGTATCTGCTAATGAAGGCTTGTAGAGGCCAGTTTATACTCACAAACAAGTGCTCAGCCAGACTGAAAAACAGGAAGCTTTAGTGCACAAGGCATATTAATAAATATAGACACAAAAAGAGGAACTCCCCATATAAACAACGTTGAAAATGTGTGAAGTATAAAGTACCGAAATAACACTATATAAGTCACAGCTGATGATTCTAATGTTAGAGAGCTCTTGCAACTGGCGTCTGAGCTGTGCAGAGGTCTCTCTTAAGACAGGTACTTATGTAGGTTAGTATGAGGTTGAGTCCAACAGAAGCAAGGCACCCTAAATGTGCACAGCATGCAGCAGGGGTGGCCAAAATAATATAGGAAACAGTACATGTAGGGAGAGAACACTCACTAAAAGTTCTAACTAACATAGTGTGGTGGCTTATGTGAACTTGCAGGCGTTCACTATGACATCATTAGCACAACAGAGACTGAGTAAAGTTTTAGATGCTCGAAACCTGACATTTACACATGAAGGAATCAATATGGCAGATTTAATGGGATGAGGAGGACCTAATTATTGTATTAAGACAGCAGAACTTGAAGCGAAAGTCAGGAAAGATTTAAAAGCAGGACCTGTTGGGATTGGGGATTTAGAGATTTTTTATTGCTATCATATAATCTGCCTTAGGATGACTGTATTAATAACGTGTTGTACAGTATTATTTTATGTTTGTCAAAACAGTGATGTCTCTATTTACAGGTTGAGTTAATTTTATACACAATGCGTAACTGTGCTTGTTTAGAGTTGATGTTCCGTCCAAACAGGTTTTAAGCTTCACTGGTGAGAGTGTCCAGGTGATACATGTTGAGGGAAGATGAGAACATAGCAGGTTAATTGCACGCACGCTTACAAACACACATGATTTAAATATAGGCCAGGCCAAAGGCCTGGACTTGATGCAGCTTTTAACTTTACAGCTCCTAACTTGCAGGAATGGCGGGGAGTGTAATGAATGAATGCAAAACATGCTTACAGACACAAACATGACAGGGGTTTATTTTACAGGGTAAAGGTGGACCACAGGTTGCTTTGTTTCTGCTTAGCAACTACTGAGGTAAATGGTGTTAAAGATAAATATGCAATAAGTGAACAGGAAATGTGTAAGGGTGAGCCGGGTGAAACAAAATGTTGTAGATTATGGAAACTTGTCTAACGGGCATTAACAGTAACCTTGGCATGTTATGTATATGCTTGAGGCCAAAAGAGGCGTAAAACCAGATAGAAAACTTTGAAGTGTGCTTTTTAGCGGAGAGTCAGGCTGACATGGGGATGGTGTGTATTTTACTGGGGTGGTGTTTAATAAAACTAAAAGCGTTGCTCACACACATAAAGAGTATTGAGATTAAATAAAGTTAATATAATGGATAGAGCCCAGAACAGGATAATATATAAGTAAAATCAAATGTAATGTTTGATTTCACTTTTATTGGGAAAATAATTAGCCAAGAAATGTGTATTGAACTCTCCACATACATTAAAACTGTGCAACTCTGAGTGGGCCATGCAATCAAGCAACTGTTACATATCTGTATTAAACTAGCCAACATAGACTCACCACCACATGATGTTGCCCTGCAGCGGGGGCAGAAAATCATTTGCAAACCAGGGATCTTATGTTGATTATTATATTCTTACTTATGTACACACACACACATAGAAGGGAAAAATTTCAAAACAAAACAAAAACAACTTCGCTTAACCTGTCAAGCACAGGAGCAAAATAAAAATCTCTTTGGGCTCTGTTAAAATTTCTTTAGTAAAAGTGTAAAAGGCCAAACCTAGGAAGTTCGGCAAACAGGAAAGTTCCTTGAGTATCAGGAGTTAATAGTCAGGAAACATTTCTCACTTTAACGCCTTTTTTCTGAAAAACCACTGACTCATAGATGCAGATAGACATACAAGTGCACATACATCCAGATGTGCATTTAGACATTAAAAGGGTAGAGGCATGTACACACAGATTGGCAAACCGGTACAGAGTCTAACTGAAGAGCTTAACAAAGCAGACGTGGCAGTAGGGTTTGTGATTTTGCCTGATATGATATTGTGAACCAACTTTGAATAATGACAGGAACCTTAGATGAACACAGTAAGTTAGTAAGGTGTAGCAGAGAAAGGTTGTTTGTTTTCTATCCCTTACAGGAGAAGATTTCCACTAGAGAGGGACCCAGAAAGGAGCAGAGACCACTTAAGCATGAAGTGTTTTCAAGTGGGAGCTGGTGTTTTATTGCTGGACCACCTAGAGGACATGAGGTTGTTGTCGGATTTGCTGAGTCAGGAGGCGGCTAGAGAGGGTCAGAGCGAAGGTAGTGGACCTGGGAATGGTGTAGTGACGTCTTTGGAAGACGTCAAGAGAGGGAATTGTAGAATTATAGGGATTATTTTATATAACCATCATCTTTGTCATTGCATTAATTATCATTTCATCCAAGCATTTATTGAAGCTGCTGGCATTATGTTATAATTTATATTATAGGGGTTATCCTAATCAAATATTAACATGTTTATTACAGGTGCAGTTATAACTACTTTAAAATGATTGAGTTAAATATATATGTATCATAACTCATATGCTGAGTATATTGTTACAGTAAAATAGTAGCTGAGCAAAGGCCTGAATGTATTCAGCTTCTTGTGGTATTTGAGTTTGCTTAGTTACAGGTGACGGAAGGATGTCCAGTCCATGGTGACCTCAAAGGCCTTAGGTCATCACCATATTCGGAAGAGTATGCCACAAGGAGGAACCTCTGTGTTTGCATTTAATTCTTAAAATACATGAATGTTCTGTACATGCAAATTATGTGCTTGTAAACGCAAGAAGGGGCGTTACAATACCCTGATGTTATAAAAGCAATCTAGAGTGTATTTTGGGTAGAGATGTACAACTGTTTTGCAGTTTGCACCTCTCCACGCTGCGTGCATTAAAATCAATTGTTTGATTGACCTCTTCTGGACCATCATTGTTTTACTCTCATCCTCAATTTCGAACCCGTAACAGAAGTGATAATATTGCCAAAACAGTTAGCGTTATGTAAATGTGCTGCACACCAGAAAGGCAACTGTTAGGGTTCAATGTTGAGAGAAGAATCCATAAAAACCACAGATCCAGGCGTGTGCAATTTAGACGGCATTTTAATGAACACATGTGTGAGTTCAACAACCCAATCAGTGTTGAACTGTCTTTCTCATATTCAGACAACTGTTTTATGGGGTTAAGAATTGTACAGCCCCCTTTTCTGTTACTAGGCAGATTTACGTCACACCAAAACCACAATGACTTTTAACATAGAACATCATCTTCGTGTCGACGGCTGATGCTTCCTGTCTCCATTCTCGCTGTCGCTTATCTCCCGGAACATCAGTTGCACTTCCTCTAAGTACTTGACACACTTCTGCATTTCTGCCCTACCAAAATAGACCTGTTATGGTGTGTGTGTGAGTGTGTACACGCGCGGGGCGCGCATGCATGTTGTGTACTGCGTGCGTGTCATGACCTCTCACTATTTGTCTGTCTGTGCGTGCAGAGTTTGCATCTGCTTTTCTGATCCTTAGTTGACCTTAAACTGAACTTTCCCCTATCAGTGATTCCTCTAACTAAGTGTGTGTTAATCAACGATACATGCATAACACCCTGCTCTTTGGCTTGCAGTCACTCTGCTTTCGGTTTCACTTCTGCAAAACATGCTCTGCAGACGCGTTTCGTTTCCTGTCTCATTTTGGCACAGAGAGTATTTTCCTGTCTCTGCCCTCTACACAGAGATCATAAAAGCATTAATAACTTTTAAATTATAGATTCAACTCAACCCTTTAAAATGGTTCTTCTTTGGACCTGTAATAAAGGCTATAACCATATATTTGAACATCTGAATGCATCTAACTGCAACCTCACTATTAATACTGAAATGTTAATGATGATTATAAAAATAGCAGCAACTAATAGCAGGACAATATTTCTATTCCTGACACTCCCACTCTTGACCTCTTGACCACAAGAGGTCACCATACTGTGTGTTGGGTCACTCCTTGGCCCATTCAGCTGCTCCCTGTCCATCCCAGACATCATGGACATTTAGGATCACTGTTCTTAGCTCTGACCCTCTCTTGGCATCCTGTGACTTAACAAATCAGACAACCTCATGTCATCTAGGTGGTCTTAGTTATAAAATGCCCGCTCCCACTTGAGAACACTTCATGCTTAAGTGGTCTCTGCTCCTCTTCTGGGTCCCACTCTAGTGGAAATCTGGCCACCTGCAAAGGAAACAAAACACTTTCTCCCTACTATGCTCTAAGTTACTCTGTTCCTCGATTGTTCTCAAAACATGAACCTAATTTCGTATTTGGTTTTGACTTTTATTCCTATATAATCTTAAACATCACTCATCTCAATCTACAGCTTTCTAACAGTCTTACAGCACTGCTGTCATACGTTTCTGTTTTTCCTTATCTGATCATCAACATCCTGTGCACAAAACTGTCCCTGCTGCTGCAAGTGCCTCTCATCTAAAGTCACCTCTCACCAGCAAAATCATCATAAAATCATTATAAGGGCTTATTCTACTAAAAGGATCAAAGAAAAAACGACCACTTTAATCACTAAGTGTAAGCACATAGTTAATTGCTCCTAGATAAACTTCATCATAGCTAAAAACTGAACTCTAACAGTATTTTGAACTCCCATTTTCTGGGTAATAACCTGTTTGAATATATCATTTTATTTCATTTTGCTGCTTTTAATGTAATGACTCCTCTAACTTAAACTTTATCAGACTTAACCAACATATATAAGCTTTCTCCCTTTGCTTCTGTTTTCTGTATTTCTGTATTCTGTAACTGCTTTTTATATAAGAGGACTAAGTTAGAGCTGCATCTGTTATCTCAATATTTTATATGTCACTCAGTTTAGTTACAAGCAAAACTCCTATTCAGTTCCTCTTTCTGTCATTTGTTATTGGGCCAACTCAAATTCAGTTAAAAGCTAAAGGAATTTCAGGCCCTAGGCCTCAAATCAATACTGTCCTGTGTGTTGATGAACTCTGTATGTCTGTAAGCGTGTGCAATCCTTCAAAACTCAGGTCATTCTCACAGTAGATTGGCTAATCATAACGTTAACCAAAAGTTTATGACCCTCAAGAGACGACTCTCTGAGCCACAACTCCGTTAAAGGCACCAAAATGCAATGTGTATGAAAAATCATTTCTACATATATAATCTCCAATATTATTCATTTGAGTCAGCGAGACTTTTAACATCCTCATAAAAAGCTCTCCTCTACCCTAAAGCCTACCTTATAACAACATTCTAGCATTATGTCACTGTTACAACTTATCCTAAAATCAAAAGAAAAATCCACATTTTCTACTCATAAAATGTTCACTATTTTCCCCAAAGCATATCCTTTATTCCCACAGTTTCCCCTTTAAGTTTTGTATACAACTTCTTATGAACACCGCATTTTATCTTCTAAACCTAATTCAGTTCATTTTAATCCTTTCTTTTAACAAATCCTCAGTTTTACTATATCTAGATTATCAAACAACCCCAATCATTATAAAATCCTAGTAAAACCCTTTCAAATTAAACAAATTAAATCTTAAATCCCTCTCTTTTTGACACATCTCATGTGGCAAAAAAACTCAACATGCTCCACCCAAGCTTAACAAATTAAAAGGAAAAAGGTTAGTCATTTCATTTCCCAGAACAGCTCAGCAATTCTCCTCTCCGGTGTTTTGCTTCAGCCCTGAAAACCTGTGTTTAAAGAACAAAATCAATTTAATCATCATGTCAAATCTCCTTCACTCGTTGCTCCATGCAAGGTCTGGATCCTTGGAACTTCCTGAAAACAAAACCTGTAGTTTACATTTCATACTCAACTCTCCCTTTATGATCCCGTCTATGTCATAACAAAAAATAAACTTGAACAGAACAGTTATTAATCCTGAGTTACCTCAGTTAATGGTAACTTGAATCTCATCAAACAATGTTTCCTTTTAGCATTTAGCATTCTCCCAACAATATAATGTAATCCCATAATCTAACCCCGTAAAAGAAATTTTCTCAAAGCAAACATCAGCATCCCAAAATCAGCCTCCCAGATTTAAGTCTCCCACTTGTCCTGCCTATGGCAAAAGCAAAACAAAGCATCCCTTTCTTTTCCTCACATGATAAATCTGTCCACATTTATTCATTCCCACCTTAGTCCAGTCACTCACATTCACTCACATGCATTCACACATGATATTTTTTTGCTGATCTGCAGCCTCCCGCGCGACGTCATCAGATGCTCCACATCAGCAAAATGAGCTCAATCATTCGTTTTATTTCGTTTTCCTGTTTAGGAAAATAGTTCTCTATACTTTTGACTGGATTGAATCGATACAATCCATTTTTAGACAGAGACTTGCCGCCAATCAGTCTCTGATTGAATCAATTATAATTCTGTAAAGCCCACCTGATTTTCGTACTTGGTAATTTTGTCAGCGCCGTCGGTTCACTGTCTTCCAGGCCTGCTTAGAACAAAAATGAAAAAAGAGAGCTGATTATTAGCTCCTCAAAGTACAAAACAAAATCACCTGACAGGTTTTTTCTAAGTGCACTGTTATAAAAACTATGGGCCCTTTTAGACATGTCCATGTTTATCAAAACTCCTCTATTAAAAATAAAACAACAACCTCAAAAATCTTCAACAATCTTAAATTTCACCCGTTCAACACACCGAAAACCTCGTCAAAAGATCAAAGACCGTTTTCATTCAGCACAAGATAAAAACCAATTTCAACCACATATCATCCTTAAATTATAAATTTCCTGTCCAAATCTGCCCCTCTGAACAGACCTGACCACCGTAATCAAATATCCTGATACTTTACCATTATATATTTCTCCCAATACTCTTCAACAGCCACTGCTCTCTCTTGAACTGAACCGAAAGCCTCCGACACACACGCACACAGGAAGTGTCTTTGTCACTCACTCACTCCAGCTAATTTGCATAAACCCACAGCTCAACAGCCAACTTACCAAGAGGAATACATGTTTAAACTTTATCACGTTATTGAATTATTTTCATTTTCTTTCTATACTAATCACTTACTTTGATAAATCAGTGCAAGAGCACTCCTGAGTCACTCTTATAGACACTTTTCTTTTGTTTTTTCCATCTATTTTAAATCTTTCCATCAATTGTATTAACCATTCACACCATTCTCTCACTCATACAAGCAGCAAGCAGATCTTCATTGCATATGCTTATGTTCTTAGCCAGGTTTTTAATCAATATCTGTTCATTAAGCTTCAGGAGCTTGTCTTTATAAGGTTAATGCATTTTCTGTTTGTGTGTGTATGGGTATATGTTATTTTGCATCTATGACTTCACAGTCTCCCAGACTTCTTCCCAACTCTCCAGTTAAGCAGTCAGTTTTCTTTTCCCCGAGTTACTAACCCACATTTTGATTTCCCACCTTAAATTACCGCCCTCCTGGTCTTCAGCCAGGAGCTGGGGCTTGCTTTTCAGGTTCCTGGACACATCATGCTGTGAACAATTCAACCAGAAACTTGCCTTAACATATCCATTCATGTTAACCTGTAATTTCTTCAGACTCCTGCATCTGGAGAATTGGCCTGGGTCTGCTTTACCCCTGAAAATAACAAACTAAGACATTTTCATTATTATCACCAGTGGTTAAATAACCCATTTCTCTATCTCTGATCAGAAACACCAATTATGCCATGCATGTAAGCGTGTTCTTCCCTGCATTTTATGTTAATTGGGTGTAAACTGCTTCTTCATTAAATTAATTCATTGAGTTCTTCGTTGCCTTGTGATGTATTCATGTTAATGTACACTACGTGTAAGCTGTTTCTTCATTGCATCCTATATATTCATATTTAATTTATGCATTTCACCACTGAGCTTTAGATTCAAACTATCTCACTTCTGATTCATTTCAAAAATAATCTCACATGTAACAATTTGTATGTGTGTTTTCTATTCATTAAGGTAATGACAATTATTTTCGTTCATTATTCCTACCTTTTCTAATGTTTACCTCTTTGTTATGCTGTAGTGGACATCCCTAAACAATTCATGAGTTCAGGTTTCAATTTTCAATCCAATTATATCCTATATTCTCGCAGTCAAACTCGTCCAGCTTCATCTCTCACTGGTCCTCTCTGCACAATGTCCTGTTCGGGCTTCAAAGCTCCAGCAAACACAGTCTCAACTCAGCTGTTGTCTTCTTCTCTGTTTCTTTACAGTCTTTCTTTCAGATTAAGTCCCAGCATGGCAAAATATCACTCAATGTCCAGTGCTCTTCCACAATTCTTTATCCCACTGTTCAACTGCCCAGCCTGTATTTTCACAGTACATGTTACATTACTCTTACATGCTGCTGCTGGTCGTCAGTCGTCATCAGGGTTAATGGATCAGTGGCACTGCCGTTTGCCTGCTGTATTCAAGTTCACGATGTTCTATCGGTCTTCATCAGGCGATTGACTGTCCTTTGAACTTCTTCTCCGCTTCAGGGACAAAGTGAGAGATCCAGCCGCACAATTTCGAGCCAAAAACTGGCTTATTCTCCCAATTCTTTTAATCTACTTTTCTGCTGCTGAACTCAAGGTTGCAAAGTTGAAAGACGCCCACCTGTATTGACCATATAATTAGTATTATATTCATTTTTTCTTAAAGGCTTCATTTGCTCCCATTTCCTCGTCTGTCTCTCTGTGTTCTTTCTGCACACACTCAGTTCCCATATATGGGCATGCACAGTTCCTGTTCACTATTTCCTGTTGCTGCAGCCCCGATACACAGAGCAATATTTCCTGTTCCTCAAACTAATCTAACTCCTTTGTTTTTTCTTTTCTTGAATTAAAAACACTTTCAAACTTTAGCACATCCTACTTTTTCATCACCCAAGAAATATATTTCACACTCCTTTATTCCATACACACCTTTTAAATGCTCTAACCTCTTTCAGACGCCATAAATCGTCTCACACGCACTGCCTTTCTCTCACTCAGAGAACTCACGCAGAGTCACTCAAATCAAATACTGACAGCACTCACACAGTTAAAATCACTCGAAATACGCTTTCATACGAGTATTTTGGACATGCCTTCCATGATCAGAAAGAGCAAGTCAAAAGAAAAAGAAAAAGAAAACTGAAACCTCTCATCGTCTCACAGCTTCTCCCCACACACATAACTGAAAATGAACACACCAACATTTATGGCTCACGAAATATACATCTATCAAAATTCAGTCATTTACTATGCATCCACACTAATATATTCACACTGTATTTACACTCTCATAATAAGCAAAACCAACCTCTTATATACAGGCATTTAGCAAAAGCTCAGTCCTCTCGAAAACTGAAACCACCCTCTCTGCGCGTCACTGCTGCTCATTTGCATTTACACACACAATCAGTGCACATCCGGCTGTACATGACTGACACAGAGACTGATCTTACTCATAGATCTCATATTTTATATTACAGACGTCTTATTAATTACAACTGCACAGATTTTTTTTAGGCCTTTTCAACTCCTATGTAATTTCGATAATAGAACATAACGGCTCCAACCGATCAGTCCCAGACTTTTTGTGCTCAATTCACCAGGGCGGTCCCAGACTGTCCTGTCCAGATCTCTAAACCTAACTTAATTTGCCAGCATACCCAATAAGCGCAAAAAATAGGAGACTCTAACTCCTAGCAATTTCAGAGGTTCCCAAGTTCTCTCCGCTGTCGACGGTACTATCCCTACTCTTCAGGGTAGGCCAAGGGTCAGCGTCCTGCCCAGGTGCAAGCGTTACCAAGGAGAAAATGCGCTTCTTAACAGACGCCGCTGTCGTCCCTAGAAAAATTTAGAATAATTTGAAACAACAATCTACATCCGAACAGGATTAAGATTGAGGCAGATCTCCGTTGTGGACATAGGGGACTCTAACCCACAAACTGACCATCACACGTAGATCAAATGACCAACGGGCTTCACCCCACACAATGACCAAATTCCCTATCCTTCTAAGTTCACTTCGCAGTCCAACTGCTTTAATTCTCTTTTCATTCCTTTATTCTCATTACTCAGTACTGTCACTTATAAACTTCCATTTCATTATCATTACTTCAACCGGTAAACTTCATGAAAACTTCACCAAAATTAAAAACAGACATTTACCAGTAATTTTCAGTGAGTAGACTTTAATTTGACATGCCCAATGTGACACCTTTTGGAAATATATTTCAACAGGCAGTGTCTTACCTTTAAATGCCCCGGGAATGCCTGCTCACTTTCACCACTGATTACCGTCTGCCCGTCCAATTACCACGGACCCCGGATCTCACCAAAACCCCAACATTCCCTCTCTCTCACGGAACGAGCCCCCAAATGTTAGGGTTCAATGTTGAGAGAAGAATCCATAAAACCACAGATCCAGGCGTGTGCAATTTAGACGGCATTTTAATGAACACATGTGAGTTCAACAACCCAATCAGTGTTGAACTGTCTTTCTCATATTCAGACAACTGTTTTATGGGGTTAAGAATTGTACAGCCCCTTTTCTGTTACTAGGCAGATTTACGTCACACCAAAACCACAATGACTTTTAACATAGAACATCATCTTCGTGTCGACGGCTGATGCTTCCTGTCTCCATTCTCGCTGTCGCTTATCTCCCGGAACATCAGTTGCACTTCCTCTAAGTACTTGCACACTTCTGCATTTCTGCCCTACCAAAATAGACCTGTTATGGTGTGTGTGTGAGTGTGTACGCGTGCGGCGCGTGCATGTTGTGTACTGCGTCGTGTCATGACCTCTCACTATTTGTCTGTCTGTGCGTGCAGAGTTTGCATCTGCTTTTCTGATCCTTAGTTGACCTTAAACTGAACTTTCCCCTATCAGTGATTCCTCTAACTAAGTGTGTGTTAATCAACGATACATGCATAACACCCTGCTCTTTGGCTTGCAGTCACTCTGCTTTCGGTTTCACTTCTGCAAAACATGCTCTGCAGACGCGTTTCGTTTCCTGTCTCATTTTGGCACAGAGAGTATTTTCCTGTCTCTGCCCTCTACACAGAGATCATAAAAGCATTAATAACTTTTAAATTATAGATTCAACTCAACCCTTTAAAATGGTTCTTCTTTGGACCTGTAATAAAGGCTATAACCATATATTTGAACATCTGAATGCATCTAACTGCAACCTCACTATTAATACTGAAATGTTAATGATGATTATAAAAATAGCAGCAACTAATAGCAGGACAATATTTCTATTCCTGACACAACTCAGAGGTCACTGAAGGCAATAACTTCGCAGATCAAGCCGCAAAAGCAGCAGCACAACAAACTATAGACACATTAATGTCTGACACCTCACTGCAAGTACCACTTGATGTGCTTATAAATGAACGAAAAGCCGCACCAACTACAGAACAAAGGAAATGGTTAAAATGTGGAGCACAGCTTGAAAGTGGTTTGATGACTTGTAATGGCAAACCAATACTACCAAAATCCCTACACAAATCAGCAGCATTGTTGACACACGGTTTCAATCATGTGTCAACAGGAGGGAGGGTTGGTAGATAAAAATAGGGGTGGTAGATAATTTCGGAAATTTGTCAGAACATGCATGATTTGCCAAAAACATAATGCGCATAATGCACACCACCTCATCCTTTTCATACTATCCACGTGGATTTTACTGAGCTAAATGAATGCCAAGGCTCAAAACACGCTCTAGTGATCATAGACGTATTCTCAAAATGGCCAGAAATCTATCCAGTAAAAAAAGCAGACGCCATCTCAGTAGCACAATGTTTGTGCAACCATTTCATTCCAACATATGGCATCCCCACTCTGATAAGATCAGACAATGGGACACATTTTGTTAATGAAGTAATCAGTAAGGTCTCTGAAGCACTAGGATTTAGCATCAAACACCACTGTGCTTACCACCCACAAAGTGCCGGACTAGTGGAAAGAACTAACAGCACAATAAAACAGAGCATGGAAGAAACAGGGAGACCATGGCCTGAGTGTAGAGGCCTGGTAAAAATGTGGATGAGACTGACACAAAGTTCTCAGAAACTCAGACCTTTTGAAATCATTCACGGTAGACCATTTCCACTACCATTCACAAGTGAGCCCATAGTGAGCCCATAGATAAGTCAATAAGAGAAACTACACTAGCCGAATGGATGACTAAATTACTTGAAAACAAAGAGATTGTTCTAAACAACCAACTGCCGAGTGATATCTCTCCAGTGTCTTGCAGGTTGAAACCAGGTGATTGATCAAAGTACTCCAAAGGAAAAATTGGAGTTCACCAAGGTGGGAAGGTCCTTATCAAGTGCTGCTCACCACACCTACTGCCTGCAAAATAGTAGAAAGACTGTCCTGGATTCATCAAAGCCACTGCAAAAAAGTGAGTGACAACCTAAACGTTTAGACGCCGACACCCCTAACTCCTGGTGATCTATTGGTGGAGGGAGGGCTGATCGGGTACACCCCGCCCTCTACTTCTTGCCGGTAGTCTACTCATCAGAGGTCACAGGTGTGTCTGGTCATCATGAAGACACTCGTCCTCCTAGTGGCTAATGTTGCACTCCTGGTGAGTTTATTAACACTCACCCGAAAGAAAGAAGATGAACAACACCACCTGCAGACAAGATGGACACATGACAACTCACATCTTCGTGACATGACACAAGACCACATTCACCCATGGATGAACAACGCATGGTATCGATATATACATGACAGCACACCCAGGAAAGACTGTTATGTTTCCTCCTATATGCCCCCAACGACACAATACGCCACCTTGTACGCGAAGGCAATGGACATAATTCAGGCAAAGTGTGCCACAAGCTACTCCAGCCTTGGTTATCAATTCCAGGGAATCGTGGTCAACCATGAGGAACTTCTCCAGATAGGACTACGAAATGGCACATGTGACGAATGGTTCTGGGTTGACCTGAAAGTGAAGCACAGAAGTAAGGCTAAATCATTCCCAGTCTTTCTCGAAAACAATGGGAATTTAAGCCACAGGCTATGCTACCGCCAAGAGAACGGAGCCATGCCAATGGGAAACACTGTTATTGTGTCTCTTCACTTCATGTGTCATACCTTGTTTGAAGAACATGGTATCAAAAATGGTAACTGCTTCAATTCATGCTTACATCACCCTATCACAGAATGAAGAGGATGATAATGAGATAGACACTTGGATATAACATACTCACAAAACCCACTATTTTATGATGTCTTGGCTAAAAATGTTTACAAGTGGCCATAGACTGATACAATGTTAGTGGTTGCTATGTACATATATAGAAGAAAAGATCAAACAACAGGAGGGAATGTTAAGGGATTTTAGGATTTTAGGATTTTTATTATGTTATGCTTAAAAGTACATTTCATTATCTAGATGTGTTTGCTCTTTTAGTTTTCAGCTTAAATAGGAAGTTACGCTCTGTGCAGACTCAACAGAAAGCCTGCAGGCAGCACAGTTCTATTTTATCTCTTCCTGTACGTCTCTGAGAATGCTATAAATAAAGGCTGACAACTATTGAGGGTGTGAGTCTCCATTGAGTCTCACCCGTGTACACGTTAACCTGTCTGAGTGTCTTTGTTCTGACCTGAGTTGCAATACAGGAAAACTCCTGACAGACAGTCATCAGCATAAAAGTGGAAAGCAATGCCGTGCTTTCTCAGTACAGAACCAACAGGAAGCAGATATAAAAAAGAAGAGGAGGGGGCTAGAACTGAGCCCTGTGGGACACCACACAAGAGAGAGAGCGGAGGACGACACATAGTCACTGAGACTGACACAAAAAGTTCGCCCTGCCAAGTAGGACCTGAACCACTCCAGTGCTGTGCCCCTAATGCCCACCCAGTGCTCCAAACGAGAGAATAAAATGGCATGATCCACAGTATCAAACGCAGCTGTCAAATCTAAAAGCACAAGAACAACACAGTCCCCAGCATCAGTTGCTAAAAATATGTCATTAAAAACTTTTAAAAGGGCTGATTCAGTGCTATGAAAGGGTTTAAAACTAGATTGGAAAACCTCCAACACATTTTGCTTTTCCAGGAAGGCCATTATTCGGCTGTAAACTACCTTTTCAAGAATTTTAGAAAGAAAAGGTAGTTTGGAGATAGGCCTGTAATTTGCAAGAACTGTAGGATCAAGAGCAGTTTTTTTAATCAGGGGTTTGACTACTGCATGCTTAAAATCTTTAGGGACAACGCCTGACATCAGACTATGGTTTAGAAGAACCAAAGGACCAACTGTAGGTAACACCTCTTTTAAAAGTCGAGGAGGGACAGCATCATTTGGAGACCCTGCAGGCTTAAGACGACCAACAGTCTCCTTTAGAAAGGACAGAGTCACAGGCTCAAACCTGTCAAAGACGGCAGAGCAGGAAACAGAGACTGAGGGGTCATGAGCACAAGGACAGATTTGAGCCCTTGTGGAGGAGACCTTCTCAATAAAAAAGTGCAAAAACTTTTTCACAGGCTTCTGATGAGGGCTCGATACAGTCAGTATGTGGTGCACTAAGAACAGAGTTAATAGTTTTAAATAAAACACGCGGGTTGTGGCAGTTAGACGAAATAATGTCAGATAAGTGTTTTCTTTTGGGATCTTTTACAGTTCTTTGATGTTGACGCCAACAGTCCTTCAGCATCTGGAATGACACTTGTAGTTTGTCCTTTTTCCACTTACGCTCAGCTCGACGGCAGTCGCGTCTGACAGCTCGGGTCATGTCGTTCAGCCAGGGCTCAGATTTAGTTTTAGGCAGCCTGGTTTTTAATGGAGCCCCAATGTCCAAAGCAGTCCGACAGGTGGAATAAAACCATGAGCTCAGTTCCTCAGTCTGGCTGCTTAAAAAATCTGGGATCTGACAGATCTGGTCAAAGACTGTTGAAAAGGCAAGAGGAACTTCAAACATCACAGGACTGTGGTCAGAAAACACAGCATCACAAATCTCTATCTTAAAAACAGAAAAGCCATGAGATAAAAACAAGATAAGATAAGATAAGATAAGATAAGATAAGATAAGATAAAACTTTATTAATCCCTCGGGTGGGTTCCTCTGGGAAATTCGGTTTCCAAAAGCACAGCACCGACAGAAATTACAGAGCATGAGCAGAATATTATATATACACACATATAAAAACAGAGACATATATAAATAAAATATACGAAGGGGATAAATAGAATAAATAGGAATAAAAAATAAAAATAAAATACAAGTGAAAATACAAGTGAATTGCACATTTCAAGTATTGAAGTCTATTGCACTGTTGACTATTAACAAAAGTATTGCACAAAAGGTATTGCACAGTGAAGAGGCACTACAGTTTAGTTGTTCCCCCCTCCTTTGTCCTCCTGTTTCCCCTCCCTCTCCCCTCCAGAGAGGAGTTAAACAGTCTGATGGCGTGTGGGACAAAGGAGTTTTTAAGTCTGTTGGTTCTTGTCTTTGGGAGAAGCAACCTGTCACTGAACAGACTCTTCTGTTTGTTTATGGCCATGTGCAGAGGATGCCCAGCATTGTCCATAATGTCCAGCAGTTTCTTTAGTGTCCTTTTCTCTGCCACTGACACCAGAGTGTCCAGCTTCATGCCGACCACAGAGCCAGCCTTCCTGATCAGTTTCTCCAGCCTGGATGAGTCCTTCTTTGCTGTGCTGCTCCCCCAGCACACTACAGCATAGAAAAGTACTCCAGCAACCACAGACTGGTAAAACATCCTCAGGAGCTTCCTGCAGATGTTAAAAGACCTCAGCCTCCTGAGGAAATACAGTCGGCTTTGAGCTTTTTTATACAGGTGCTCTGTGTTGCATGACCAGTCCAGTTTGTTGTCCACCCACAGCCCGAGGTACTTGTACTTGTTGACCACCTCTACCTCCTCCCCCTCTATCTGAACCGGCAGTGGACCTTCTCTGGACCTCCCGAAGTCCACAACCAGTTCCTTGGTCTTTGAGGTGTTGAGTTGCAGGTGGTTTGTGTGACTCCATGCGACAAAGTTCCTCACCAGACTTCTGTACTCCTCTTCCTGATCATCCCAGATACACCCCATGATGGCTGTGTCATCTGCAAACTTCTGAATGTGGCATAATTCAGAGTTGTAGCAGAAGTCAGAGGTGTAAAGGGTGAAGAGAAGAGGGACAGCACTGTTCCCTGTGGTGCTCCTGTGCTGCTGACCACAGTGTCAGACATGATGTCCTTCAGCCTGACGTACTGTGGTCTGTCAGTGAGGTAGTCGGAGATCCAAGCCACCAGGCAGGGGTCCACCTCCATCCTGTTCAGTTTTTCCTGAAGCAGACAGGGCCGATGGTATTAAAGGCACTGGAAAAGTCAAGAAACAGGATCCTGACCGTGCCTTTTCCCCATCCAGGTGTGAGTGGGCTCTATGCAGGAGGTACAGGATGGCATCCTCCACTCCGACACCCGCCTTGTATGCGAACTGTAGTGGGTCCTGGGCATGTTGTACCTGTGGTCGGAGGAGGTTGAGGAAGAGCCGCTCTAGAGTCTTCATAAGATGTGATGTCAGTGCCACCAGTCGGAAGTCATTCAGCTCATTGGGCCGGTTCCTTTTGGGGACCGCGACGATGCAGGATGTCTTCCATAGGGCGGCACTCTCCCGGTCGCAGACTGAGATTGAAGACTCGTTGTAGCGGCTCCCCAAGTTCAGCAGCACACGCCTTTAGCATCCTGGGACACACGTTGTCTGGGCCTGCTGCCTTTCTGGGGCGAAGCTTCCGCAGTTGTCTCCTGACCTGATCCACTGTGACACTGGGAGATGATTGGGAGGAGGGGGGTAGAAGACGTCTTGCTGCTGAGAGAGGGATTGGAGGAGCGGGGTGTCATAGTGTCAGGAAGGGGGGAAGCGAGGGAGGTAGGAGAGTGGGAGAGGGCTCTGTAGTAAAGGTGAGGGTGAGGGTGGGGGTTGTGGGCTGGTCAAACCTGTTGAAGAAGTTGTTGAGTTTGTTTGCCTTCTCCACCATCCCCCACTGTGCTTTTCTTGGTGTTGTGGCCTGTGATGGTTTTCACACCATTCCAGACCTCCTTCATATTGTTCCTCTCCAACTTCTGCTCCACCTTCCTCCTGTAGGTGTCCTTTGCTTCCCTCAGGCAGCGTTTCACCTCC
The DNA here is from genome assembly GCF_013358895.1 of Oreochromis aureus. NCBI lineage: Eukaryota > Metazoa > Chordata > Actinopteri > Cichliformes > Cichlidae > Oreochromis > Oreochromis aureus. Next base: position 31,786,559 of record NC_052950.1, on the reverse strand, counting down.
TGCTGTGCTGCTTTCATCTCCTCCTTCACTTTGCTCCTGAAAGCCTTCTTCTTCATGTTGAGGACAGCTTTGACTTCCTGTGTTACCCACGGTTTGTTATTAGGATAACACCGCACTGTCTTAGCAGGGGCGACCGTGTCCACACAAAAGTTGAGGTAGTCTGTCAGACAGTGTGTCGCCCCTCTATGTCCTCACCATGTGGGCTCAGAAGTACATCCCAGTCTGTGGTGTGATAGCAGTCTCTCAGTCTCTCCTTTTCTGGGGTCCATCTCCTGATGGAGCGTGTTGTGACAGGCTGCCTTTGGACGAGGGGTGTGTATTGTGGCTGTAGGTAAACCAGGTTGTGGTCTGACTTCCCTAGTGGGGGAGGGGTGGCTCTGTATGCATCTCTCACATTAGCATACGGTAGGTATGCTAATGTGATCAAAGATCAAGTGTGTGTCCACGTTCATGTGTGGGACCGGTCACACATTGCACCAGATTAAACGAATCAATAAGGTTTAAAAAGCCCTTCGCCATGGGCATATCAGGACAACACACGTGAATATCAAAATCCCCAACAATAAGAACACGATCATATTTTGGCATGAATTCAGCCAAGAAGTCAGCAAAATCACCCACAAAGTCCTTATTGTATTTTGGAGGTCGATAAACCACCGCACACAACACTGTGTGAGAGCAGCCCAACTCAAACACAGACAGTTCAAAGCTAGTGAACAACGGGGTTGATAGCTGCTTACATTTAAAATTACTTTTAAAGATCGTAGCTATTTCTCCTCCTCGGCCCAACATATACGGTGAATTAAAATAGCAGCAATCGCCAGGTAGAAGATCTGAGAAGATGCTGCACTCACCGGCGCTCAGCCACGTCTCGCACACACAGAGAAAATCCAGTCCTCGGGATGTGAAAAAATCAGAATAAATGTTTTATTCTCTAGGGACCTAGCATTTACCAGGCCAATCCTGGCGGTAAGCGGCGGATCCCCGTCACTAGCCGTCCTAGAAGCCCGACACAGAGGCTGCAGGTTCCGCAGATTCACACCATGCCGGCGGGGACGAGGAGAGCAGGGTTTTCGGGACTGGGACGTCCCATCCAGGCCAAGGACAGGTACCAGCCAGGCACAGACAGGATCCAACGATCGCCGAGAGAAACGGAGGTTTGGCACCGCTCCTTGTTTTCTGGATAAGGGCTTAAGAGAATACCTTAAAGAAGCTTTCAGCTTCACCAGGAAGCAAGCCCGGCGACCCCGGCGACGGCGCTTATGCCGGAGTGGTGGATCTGGAACACGGCACAGGTGAGCCGGGATCTCCGATATTAGCGGGGGCAAAGTTTTATGTCCAGCTTGGTTCAACTTTGCCCAGCCTTTGGCAGAAGGTCGGAGATCCAATAGGGTTAGGCGATCATACACCAAGAGAGAGTTGGCATTTATTACAATAGTAAATAAAATCAAAACAAACAAACATAACACTGGCAGTGACAGACAGCAAGCCACACACAATGGCGCCATCTTGCACACACACAAGACGATGTTCTTTTCAAACTGTGTTAAAGTTGTCAACAGAACGTTTGTGGTTTTAACTCATGCATGTATTGTATCGGATGACGTATGAGGGGCGCCGGTAAACATACCCTGATGATATAAAACCATTCCTGTGTAGTTGTTGGGCAGAGATCAATACTGTCTGCGTACAGTATTCATCTCCCACACATGTGTTCATTAAAATCATCGTTTGACTCATCGTCCTGGACCAGTGTTGTTATTTGGATTTCCTCCTATATCCCTCCTTAATATTTGAACCCTTAACACCATCCATTTTAACATTAATTAAAATAGAGTCATGCAAGACTCAAATGCAACATCGAGAATAAAACACAGTGAGACATGGTCAAAGAAAGACACTCTATAAGAAGTCCCACAATATGAGTAAATGTATATAAGGAGATACTGTAGCAGAAAGGCAGCTTCACATCTTCGCCATGTTGGCCATGACTGGAACGAAAAAACAGACAAGAGCTTTAAGCTTTTCTACAAATACTTTTCATGTGTTTGTGTTTGCACGTATCTTTTATCTTCTTTATTGTCAGACAGTTAAACACCAGCGAGGCTGCAGCTGAAAGAACAAACGAGAAATGTCTTTTAAACATTACTTTAATGAAATGCTCAATCATGATGAATCAGATTCTCTTGCGTCTTAAGAAAGTAAAAATAAACTAAAAGTAAACTTACTGAAAGTAAAAAAAAAGGGTGAAAACTAGCGTATGTGGATAAATCTGGTATATTTACACGATGAATTCAGTACGCATTCATATCTGACTCTGCTGCTTTGTCAACAGCAGCTGTGTTGCTTCCAGTCAGTATCACGTGCTGAGTTCTTGTGCCCTCCTCCTCCTTTGCATCCTTTTAACATTTTCATGTACAAAAATGTTGATGCACAAAATCTGCCATAAAAATCCTCATACAACAATATTGTTTTTTGCTTCTTTTTTCATAAATGACTCATCATCATTATAATCATCTTTGTTTAGATGCAAGAAGAATCATATAGAAATGAAAAAGGTATAAATCTTCTGACCGAACCTGCTGGGACTGTGTGAGGTCCTGAGGCTAAGAGTAAGTATTTATCCACAGGAGAGCTGCGTTCTTACAAACCATCCCACTGTGTAAACCTGACATCTGTGGAACAGCTGAGCTGTATGATGTGTACAAGGACACAAAACATTATTTACCATCAGATCCCGAGCCCTCCATGTGTTAATCAAGAAACTGCTGCTGTGCTACATCCATAAATATTGAATAAATTAGCTAAAGCTGAAAGGACAGTTTATTTGTACCATCTTCATGTCAACACATTCAAGAACATCACAGATGAAAGAAACATTAAAAACTTCCACACTACATAAAGCAAGAAAAATAGTTTTTCTTTCAGGTGGTTTCAGAAAAAGCAAAACATCAAACATCTCCAAGACTCTCTTTGAAAGAACTAAAACCTTTATTCTCATGGTCCAATCATGAGTGAACTCCCGATGAAGCCTTGTGTGCTAAAACATGTCAGAGTTTTAAAGGTTAAACATGAGTTTCCAAAACGTTTTGCTGGAGAACAATGAACTATTTGACTGAGTTTCGATTATTTACAGACGAGCAAAACCAGGACAGAGAAAAAAAACTAATAAAACTGACTGAGTAAAATGACAGAAAATAAGATCCCATGTAAATCTGTATTAAGTAGAAGTTCAGCCCAGTAACCAGTTCAGTTCAACACAAGTTTAAATGATTCTATCTGAACTCTGTGGAGCCTGATCTCAAGCTTTTGAGTCTGACCCTGAAACCAGAGGATCTTTCTGTCTCTTCAGATTCACTGTGATCCAGTGATGGGAGTGATTACAGCCCTGAGTGATCACGCTGATGTTTGCACAGAGCAGACAATGAGGTGAATGTTTGGGCACATTGGTAACAGTGAAACAGTTTATTAGTAACGTGGGATCGTTTGTGTTTGGAGTATGAACTGAGATTCCTGAAGCTCTTGTCACACTGGTCACAGCTGTAGTTTCCTTCCATGTGTGCACGTTCATGATTGTTATGACTACTTGATTGTGAGAAGCTTTTGTCACAGTGTCTGCACTTGTATGGTTTCTCTCCTGTGTGGACTCGTTTGTGTGTTTTAAGCTCCCATGCAGAGGTGAAGGATGACCCACACTGATCACAGAGGTGCTTTTTAACCCCACTGTGAATCAGTTCATGTTGTTTTAATCTACTTGATTTGGTGCTTCTCCCACATTCTTTGCAGTATTTCAGTTTGTCTCCAGTGTGTCTACGTTGATGTATTTTTAGGCGGCTTGCCGACTGAAAGTTTTTCCACAGAGGTCACAACGAAAGTCTTTCCCACCACCACAGTGATGACAGGGTTGAGAACTGGATCCATCTGTGTCGCTCTGCTTCTAAACAAAGACACAAAGACAGTGTAAGTCAGTCCTTCAACATTTTTATCCTGAGCGTCGCCTGAAATAAAGAGCATCTCTGCAGGCGTCCAATTACATTTTACTGTTTCAGTTAACACACTCAGTTTACTGGGCTGCAATAACTACAATACTACCACCATAATACTACAGTAATACTAAAATCATAACTGACATGAAAATCTGAATAATCACTTAGAGCTGCTTTTCCATGCAGTAGAATTGCTAACATGCTAACACAGTTTAATGAGCAGAGTTGTTCCAAACAGTCAGGCTAAAATGACAAGATAACAATATAAATACATACCTCACAGTAACTGCACTTGTAGAGTCTCTTTCTGGTGTGGATCTGTTGGTGTTCTCTCAGATGACGTGGAGCTTTAAAAGTCTTCTCACACAGGCCACATTGATAAGGTCGTCCCTCAGTGTGGGTAAACGTGTTCTTGTAACTGTGCGTCTGTTATAAACTCTTTGCCACACTGTTCACAGCAGTACACAACATGTCTGGTGTGAATGCGTAGGTGTGTATTTCGGTGCCCTCTCCGGCTGAAAGTTTTTCCACAGATGTCACAGCTGTATGCCTTAATTCCAGAGTGGGTAACTAGATGACTCTGTAAGTGGCTAATTTGAGTAAAAGCTCTGCCACACTGATCACAGCTGTACGCTTTAACTCCACTGTGGATGAGTTGGTGTTTTTTAGGAACCCTTCCAGGAAAAGACTTCCCACACAAGTCACAGCTGAACGGTCTCTCTCAGTGTGGATGACCTGATGACGTTTTTAGATTAGCCTTCTCAGTAAAATCCTTCCCACACTCATCACAGGTGTGTTTTTCTCTCCCTTTCTTCTGTGAGGTTTGTCGGCCTCCTGAGAGCGCTGACTTCTCGCTCCATGTTGGTCCTGCAGTGACAGAGATACAAACAGAGGCAGTGAGTGAAATGCAGTCGTGGAACAAACTCAAACTTCAAACTCCTCCATTAACACTAGTTTTAAACCTGAAGGTGGAGTGTGGCACCAAACACCTTAAAGGTCTCTTATCCACACCTGCTGGTAGTTCTAACACACATCCAACCTGGTGGTAAAAATAATTCATGACTGTTCCAACACCAAAATCAAGCCCATCCCTCCTGATTGTACACACACACACACACACACACACACACACACACACACACACACACACACAGAGTTGTTGTTTCTAATACATATTTCTATAATTTTATAGATTTATACATAATTATTCAGTGATAATAAATCCTATGTTTGTTTATTTATTTATTCAAAAGGAACCCCATTAGCTTCCACAACAGATGTTGCTCATCTTCCGTCAAATACAATCACATAAAATATTATACAATAAAGTGGATTCAAGATATCCACATAATTTGGCTCTTACATCCACAGTGAGGTTTCACAATTAAAATATAAACAATCAAAAAAAATAATAACAATAATAATATTATCAATAACATTGAGACACATTACACAAATATCAAAACAAATCATCTCTTACAATATTTACAACAACTAAAAGTTCTGTAAATCGGCTTTTAAATGTTCACTGAAGTTTTGAATAGTTGCTAATTCTCTAATTGTATAAGGCAATTTATTCCACTTGAAAGTTGCTCTAAATATAACAGTTTTACAAAATGTTACTTTTAACTCGAGGATTTACTAAATTGCAGTTTGTTGAAAATCGTGTAATATCATTATGTATTTCATCTGGATACTGCAGCTGAGCAGAAATAAATGTGGTGTGTTTAACAGAATTGCGTTCTTTATAACTACAAGTAAGCCATAGAATATTTGAGCCTGTACAGGAAGCCAAGAAAGTTGATAATGCATTTTATCGATATTAGTATTAGAGATGTACGGCGCCACTTTTTAATGTCCAATACCGATTCCGATATCATATGGATATCTGCCGATACCGATATGAATCCGATATAGTGTTTTTGTAATCAATAAAACTGTTATGTAAATAAATATCTTGCTGCATTTTGTATAAGTCCATACTCAAGTTTTAAAAACAAGACACTAAAGCTATTCCGTTATACCAAATGAGCCCTTTCCTCTACTCCTCTTCACCCACGACTGCAGACCTGCCGATGGTTCTGACACCATCATTAAGTTTGCGGATGACACCACGGTGATTGGCCTCATCAGTGACAACGATGAGAACGCCTACAGGGAGGAGGTGGATCGTCTGGCTGAGTGGTGCGACACAAACAACCTGCTGCTTAACACCGAGAAGACCAAGGAGCTCATCGTGGACTACAGGAGGAATGCTGATCCACATCCACCCGTCTACATTAAGGGGACGGCTGTGGAGCGTGTGAGCAGCTTCAAGTTCCTTGGAGTCCACATCTCCGAGGATCTCATCTGGATGACCAACTGCTCCAAGCTGGTCAAGAAGGCTCACCAGCGCCTCTTCTTCTTGAGGACTCTGAGGAAGAACCACCTGTCCTCAGACATCCTGGTGAACTTCTATCGCTGCACCATCGAGAGCATCCTGACCAACTGTATAACAGTCTGGTATGGGAACTGCTCCGCCGCGGACTGGAAGGCGTTGCAGAGGGTTGTGAAAACTGCCCAGCGCATCGTTAAGAGCACCGCTTCCTGCCATAAAGGACATCTACAGGAAGCGGTGTCTGAAAAGGGCTGGGAAAATCATCAAAGACCCCAGTCACCCATCACATGGACTCTTCACCCTCCTGCCCTCTGGGAGGCGCTACAGGAGCCTCTGGACTAAGACCACCAGGTACCGGAACAGCTTCTTCCCACAGCTGTCAGACTCCTGAACTCTGCCTCCTGACATCTGACCCACGTTAAACTCATGGACTGAACATACACACACCCACAACCACCTACACACACACACACAATGGACAACTGTACCCTCAGACACACAATAATAACATGGACTGAACCACCACTCACAACCACTAGCACTTTATATAGCCTCTGTAGAAATTATCCACATATCTCACTTATCTTAACTGCACCACTGTATAATTCTGTATAAATAATCATTCTGTATAATATGATAATTTTTAATTCTACAACTGTTTAAAACTTGCATATTTCCCATTTCTGTATAGCTTTATATCTCATATTTCTGTAGTTTTTCATATTTATATCCTGTTCATAGCTTGTACTCACTACAGCCTGTACATACTTATAGTTATAGCATATTCATAACATACTTCATACCGTGTACATTATAACATACCATAATAGACCCATTTCTGTAATATACTTACATATCTATATTATTGCTAATATATATTGTAATATATCTATATCATGGCTAAAGCACTTCTGGATGGAAGCAAACTGCATTTCGTTGCCCTGTACCTGTGACATGTGCAATGACAATAAAATTGAATTCTATTGTATTCAAATATTTTGTAGTTCAGCAACACACATCAATCTAATAAACTTAAACCTGCACCATCTTTCCTATTCTGGTATTTTAAAGAGTACTTATCAGAAATATTAAACAACCTAACTAATAGAGTTGCCAACTCCCAGCAACAATCTCCCAGAACCACCCCCGCCCTCCACCTCATGATGCTTAATCGACATAATCAACTTTAATTTAATGCACGTGTACATCAAATGCACAGAAATAATCAATTATGTTTCTACAATAATTAAATAGATTCACCATGTTTCTTCAACAGAATTGCAGACTGCACAGATGGTACCTTCCCAAAGGAAAAAGGACTATAGCTTACCAGGGTGTAAATTAGACTTAATAGTTACCATATACAGTAATGGATTTCTATACATTTAATCAGATGACCACTTTGGTTGTAAGATTCAGATAATTATTTATTAAAAGTTAGTCCTTTAAATGAAATAACAAAGAAAAGTATTTTTTGTGCCTCCTTTTCTTGTTAATGCCCTACCTGCCCCTGGCAAAGGTTTGCTAGACCCGCCCCTGCACAGTTACCAGCTGTCAGCTACTTAGAAAACATGAGAGAAGAAGAGGCAGCGGCAACTTAAGGCCACAGACTAACTCCAGTCTTTTTCCCCATTCTAGCTGAAGTACGGGACAAATCGCTTCCTTTTCGCCTCAGTATGGAAGAGATTAAGATTAAAAACGCTGCAGTTTGAAAGCATGTAGTGAGGCTCAAATGCTCCACCAGTTCGCCGACAGGTCTCGCAGACAACAGCCGCTCTATCAAGTGACACATACTTCTCTGATAAGCAAATCTGGGTTACGCCAAGTAGCGCTGCTTTTGTGAGGTGAGGATCGGTCCATTTTTAATTAGTATAGTATGAAGATCTAATCTGGGCGCCTTATTCTGGACTAACTGAAGTCTGTTAAGATCTGTCTTATTAGCTGCTGACCAAATGATTGAACAATACTCCAGATGAGACATTACTAGTGCATTAATGACATCTTTCATAATTGAAGAAGTGATACAGAAAGAGCATTTCATAGCCATAGCTATGCCTTGTCCTGTTTTCTTAAAAACAGAGTCGATGTGCTGAGACCATGAAAGGTGGTGATTTATGGTAACGCCGAGTAGTTTAATCTGGGTGACGTGTTCTAACACTGGCTATGGAAAGACTCAGTTGAGGGTTGTTGACTAATCTGCTTCTAATTGACATAGATTTGGATTTAGATACATTTAAAATCATGCTAATGAGATTCGAAGTGCGTTTCTGAGATACCGACGAGGCCTCCCTTGCAAGTAAATCGATCGATCGCTGTTGCCTTCTTTTTCTTTCATGGGAATAAGTCCTGGAGACAGCGGGGTCTGAGTTTAGACCCAACAGGTTCAGTGAAGAAAAATGTCTGATTGTAACCTGAGGGGTTTTTACATTAAGAAAAAGGCACCAAACATCAAACCAATTTAAGCCTAAACAGTAACACATGAAAGTAGAGCAGGCGATATGACCAAAAATATTAACAGTGCAAATACAAATTCCTCGAGCAAATGTCGGCCAATTTCCACTGGAAATGCCTTTTGGTTAAACTGTCAGCAAGGAATTTGCATTTGCACTGTTAAATTTTTATATAACTAACTTTAATACATAAAAAACAGCTGTTTGTTTAAGTGAAAATACATTGATGGGATTTTTTTAATAAAGTTGTGGAGTTGTAAAGTATTTTGTCTCGCGTCAATTATATACGTCAGTTATATCATTATCGCAAATTTTCAAATGTATATCGTGATAAATATTTCTGGTCATATCGCCCTGCTCTGTCTGTCACCTTCTGTGTTGAGCTTATTGTTTTCTCTGTGACTGAGCTGAGTCCAAGTAGCTGAAAATGTTCCTCTGCTGCTCCGTCAGACTCTTCTCCTCCTGCTGATCAGCTGGGACACAAAACAGATCTTTGTTAGGCTCCACACTGCACTGAAGAGTCAAAGTGTCTCATATGTTCATCTGACAAGTAAAAGAACACATTTTTGGCAACTTGTTGGAAACAAACACAAAAAGGTTTAAGCACCGATACAAAATTTAGCAGTATAGCAGGAGAGACTGAGGCCTGTTATTAGAATCAAATGCACAGTGGGCCGACACACTAATACACACACACACACACATATACATGTATGTGTGTGTGTGTGTGTGTGTGTGTGTGTGTGTTAAATAGGCCTATACTACTGCGCTTTGATGTCGCTCGTAAGGGTGAAACTCATTGTGAAACGTTTGAGAACCACTGCTACAGAACAATGGAGATTTCCATTATATGGTAACACCTGCAACTCACGTGACGCCTAGAATTGTACAATACTGATGCTTGAGAGCGCGCAGTGTGATGCAAGTATGTGTAGAGTGTTGAGCGCGTGATCAGTGGTGAGAAAAACAACTCACGAAACTTGACCTTTCTATACTCGTGGCTCACTTGCACTTCTAATCTATTCGTTTGCACACTTACACACACACTGCTGTGTTTCCTGTTTTGCTACACTCTGGAGAGCCTCGCCTCTAACGGTCTTCT